>NW_027412344.1:0-182071 GCF_047663935.1 Musca autumnalis
GAAATTTGTAGCTTTAATATTTAACATCTTCAGAAGCTTTCGCTTTTTATATAAGATTTAGGACCATATTCTACCGTTTTTATTCACATTTTCGTTATCTGTGGTCACAAAATATATTATATTGATGTTTTTTCATAATAAATTCTTTCAGAAGATTATTTGTGCTCGATCCAAACAGTTTTTGAAATATCTATGGTGAATATACATAATGAAAATGTTAATAACCCACATCGGACTTTGAAAAGTTACGTATTTTAGTACTATAAATTAAAATAGCGTCTTCGGTATAACCCATAGGTTCCTAATATAGTATGTGAAAATGCGGGGATAGTCTACGGCTATTGTCCAGTGAATATTTCTAACATACGACTCCTAACAACCATGAATTTGGCATGGTCCTAAATATTATAATGATGGCAGCTACTCCTGCTCCAAAATTGACTGAATTAACCCTTGAAATCGAAGTAACTAGCCATACCCTAACTAAAGTAACTAGCCATACCCTGACACATGTATGTCAGTGTCAAGTCAATTATATCAGATCAGTAGTAGCTGCCATCATTATAGTATTTAGGACCATGTCAAAATCACGAATGTTAGGACTCCGAAAAAAGTTTGGATCGATCACATAAGAACTTATGAAAAATTTATTATGAAAAAACCTCAATAAAATATATTTTGTGACCGCAGATAACGAAAAAGTGAATAAAAACTGTAGAATATGGTCCTAAATCGTATATAAAAAGCGAAAGCTTCTGAAGATGTTAAATATTAAAGCTACAAATTTCTTTTGTTCAGAGACTGATAATGAAATTTGATTTGGAACATTTCTTCTTTTGACACAATCCCCAAAAAGTGGAGTATTTTAGGAGATTTTGACTCAGTATGGAATAAATTTTAATTAAGAGTCTAAAAGTTTAACAAATAATTTCTACCTATAATATCTAATTTTGTAACGTCTTTTTCTTAACAAAGTATTTTAATTAGATATCTAGTTTGTTCTAGGACTTACAGTAAAATGTTGTGTAGAATATTTCTTCTATTAACACCTTTCGTCTAAAACTAAATTTTATGTTACTTTCATGCATCAACTCGAAAAAAGAACAAAACAAATGTATTAAAAAATATTTGGGTGTTTTGTTGGCAAACTTGAAGTATATATTTTCTTGATATATATTGTAAATACATATTTGATTTATCCGGCGACATATATTGAAATTTGATGGAGAACATTTTTGTCTTTGACGTCTTCTATATAGAATAAAATTTTGTGGGACAAAACTGTATAAACTCATATAAAGTACAAAATTAACGTGATTTTCCTTTTCTCAGATTCCTTGCGTTTAGGTACTATTTAGAGTTTTGGTTAACTCGGGGACCTATAGTAAAATTTATATAACAAATAATTTTGTAGAATATTTTGTTCTGATACGATCAAACTTTAAAGGAGTTTTTTAAACGTTTTTGAAAAAAGGGACCAAAAAGGCCCGTTTAGTGACTCGCATGAGGGTTAATTTTTTTCATAAAAAAATACCGCGCATTGTTGCAAGGATTCCAAGGAATCTGATGTCGAATATTTCAAAACCTGTAGAAATGGGCGGTGATTGCTACGCCTATTTAGGTTACTTCCCGACGTAAACTTTCAAAACGCCGATACACGTGTCTTCTTTTTTCGGTTCACTTTCATAATCCGTGCGGGGTTTCTTGTAATTTTAAAAAAAGTTCAATTTTGTTGTACAGGGTTATAACTGTGTCAAATGCTTTTTGTGGAGTTGGCGTTATTGTTAACGGCTCCTTGTGTTTAATGCAATGTTTGACATATTTAGTTATGTCTTTAACCAAGCCTTTCAAATGATATTTAAAACATATATTTTTTATCATCCTTGAAATACATGTATGTCTACTGACTGAATAGGATGTAACTTTTATAAGTTAAGGTGTGAGCGCAATTGTTAATGTATAATCTTGCAAGATTTTATTTTCAATAGTTTTAAATGTCTTCATATTTTTCCTAGGATTTTTATTGTGCTTTTATCAATGGATAGTGTAACGGATTTTAGACCCATGTTATAAATTATTTTTTCAAGCTTTAGAAGAACGTGATCTAAATCTACATTTCCATTAATAACAATGTCCCCAATATTCATTTAGAAAGGATAACCTTTCCTTTTTGGATAACTACATCATTTTTTTAAATGCAATTTTGGCATATTTCTGTGCTCCTGGACATTTATTGCTTCATACGCTTTTAATTTTTCCAATTCTTTAGGCAATGGATTCTCTTTTATCTCATTTGAGTTGCCTAGATTCGACTGAAGTCTCGTTGTTACCTTCATAATCGAGTTGCCTTCTGTGTGTTTAACATTGAATTTAATTCGTGAGAGCAAATGATCTATATGCACGTGCAATTGGTAATTGAATGTCGTTGTGGTCTTGAATTAATACGGCACTACATGCGTGTTTACTTGCTTCTGTTGTGATACAAAATTGTTTCTGAATATATGTGTATTTAAAAATCCTTGGACTGAGTAGTTGATTTCCATGACACTCAAAACTTTTGTTTTATTTGTCGATCCACTCAAAAATTTCGTTTTTCCCAGCCAGTCTATTGAGGTGTCGAGATGATCCTGCGAAATTTCGAATGAACCGTCCATAATAAATACGAAGTGCTACGAAGTGTTTAGCTTTATCACCATTTTTTGCATGGTAGAACAATAAAAGGTAACAGCAATACCCTGCTGACTGAACTGGTCTGTAATGTTAGTGTCAAATTCCATACGACATTTTATATATTTATTTCTATGTTCGATGTATATTAGGGATATATATTTTTGCACTTGGAATTTTCAGGGTGTCATTTAAGATTGTACTTTCGGCACATGACTGTTCGGAGCAACCAATCACAACAAGGTCGTCCACGTGCAATAAAACTTGGGGTGGTGAAAGTCCAGAAAAAGCGAAGGTAATCATTTGGTGGAATGAATTTGGAACAAGTTTAATACCATACGGTAGTCTGTTAAGTCTGAGAATTCTTTATCTGTGGAAAAGGATGTTTCATCTCTTGATTTTTCTTCTAGTTCGGTCTGGTGAAATTCAGGTGCTAGATCCAGACAAGAAAAAAATTGGCTCTGCCTAAATGATCTAAAATGACATCTATGCAAGGATGTGGAAATTTGTCGGCTATAAGTTTATTATTTATCCCTCCATAATCCACGATTAATCTCCATCTTTTCTGGTCCGATCCCGGTAATGATTTCTTTGGGACTAACAAAATTGGGCTGTTGTATGCCGATGCTGAAGGTTCTACTATTCCATCGTTAGCCAGTGTATTGTCCTGCCTTTTCACTTCCTCTTTATGATAATGTTGCGTTCTATAATTTTTTATGTATACGGGATCATTGTAAATCACTCTTAGTTTTTACTTGTAAAAATTATTTGTTGTTATTTTTCGGATTCCAATCCGAATATATCTGGGAATTCATAGCATACATTTTTAGGTTTTTTATTTCGGAACATTTTTTGATAGATTTTCTTTGTCTTTTTCATTCTTATGTCTCTGTTGTACTGCTTCGTAGTCACTTAATCTTTCAAATTTAATTTTTGGATCCATAATGACAATATCATTGTTTGTCATATGCATAATTTTTACCATAGGCATTGCACTTGATGTTATAGTACTTCCAATGTCGCAAAAGTTAGCATTCAGCATTGAAATCAAAATGTATTGGGTATAAAAAGCACAATCACTTATTGAAAACAACCCACATTTATTTGATAGACCCGAAGTTAGTCTTCGGTGATAATAACGAAAAATGTACAATATATGCATCCATTAGAAAATGTACGGTTCGCGTCTAAAGAAGCCCAAAATTTATATCGCAATAGATAGTATGTACCGCAGAAACCTTGTGGAACTGTGTAAAAAATTCTTGATATTTTTGAACAAAATAAATATAAATCTGCATTTAAGACCATCATGAGGACATTAATTACTTTTAATGACAGTTTTAGTACTTTTAGTGACAAATCCACCGCACACTGGATTGTAAAACATGGACAAGTTGGTCATCTGTAAATACAACTATTATAGCCGCAAATTCGCAAAATAGCATATCTTGGACACGTATTAAGGAACGACAAATACAACATTTTACAAGCAATTTAAAAAGGAAAAATTGATGGAAGGGGTGCTAGAGGAAGAAAAGAAACATCTTGGCTCAAAAACATCATGGACTGGACAGGTTATACTGACGAAACTGATGTGCTGAATGCTGCAAGACACAGACAGCTGACAACCACTATACTATAAGATAAATATAATGCGATAAATATTAAAAAACAAAATGAATTGTACGATCACTTATATCCGGATAACGGATGAGTAAATAAAGAAGACTCATAATGAAATTTGATTTGAAATATTTCTTCTTTTGACACAATCCCCAAAAAGTGGAGTATTTTAGGGGATTTCGACTCAGTATGGAATAAATTTTAATTAAGAGTCTAAAAGTTTAACAAATAATTTCTACCTATAATATCTAATTTTGTAACGTCTTTTTCTTAACAAAGTATTTTAATCTAGTTTGTTCTAGGACTTACAGTAAAATGTTGTGTAGAATATTTCTTCTTTTAACACCTTTCGTCTAAACTAAATTTTATGTTACTTTCATGCATCAACTCGAAAAAAGAACAAAACAAATGTATTAAAAAACAAGTAAGAACAGACTATAGTCGGACGGGGCCGACCATGTGATACCCTATACCACTATCCCTGTGCACTAGCTTTCCGGGCTAGCTTTTGATAAATGATAACTTTTATTTAAATGTATACACAAAAGTTTTGATCAATTTAACCCGCTAAATATTATCCGATCATACCGTTGACTTGCACGCTACTTCTTCATCTCAAACCAAAACTACGTTTAAAATTTCGCGCCGATCGGACTATTATTGCGACCTACAGAGCGGCTACAAAATCGAGCAAAAATTTTGTTTTTGGTCCATTTCATCCCTTTAACATTTCACGATCATCGCCAAAAACTAATCAGTTCTATTCTGGTCCAAACCCGACCTCCATACTAAATTCCGTGACAATCGGTCCATAATTGCGGCCTCTAGCTTGATTACAATTTTTAATGGACGGACAGACGGACGGACGGACGGACGGACACACATCGCTAAATCGCTTTATCTCGTCGAGATATGAAGTTTGGTATACCACATGAGGGGTCTACGACGAATATTTCGCGGCGTTACATGAATTTTTGGGAAAACAAACTTATTATACCCTTTTCCACATTGTGGTATAGGGTATAAATATTTGGGTGTTTTGTTGGCAAACTTGAAGTATATATTTTCTTGATATATATTGTAAATACATATTTGATTTATCCGGCGACATATAATGAAATTTGATGGATAATATTTTTGTCGTTGACGTCTTCTATATAGAATAAAATTTTATGGGACAAAACTGTATAAACTCATATAAAGTACAAAATTAACGTGATTTTCCTTTTTTCAGATTCCTTGCGTTTACATACTATTTAGAGTTTTGGTTAACTCGGGGACCTATAGTAAAATTTATATGACAAATAATTTTGTAGAATATTTTGTTCTGATACGATCAAACTTTAAAGGAGTTTTTAAACGTTTTTGAAAAAAGGGACCAAAAAGGCCCGTTTAGTGACTCGCATGAGGGTTAATTTTTTTTATAAAAAGATACCCCGCATTGTTGCAAGGATTCCCAGGAATCTGATGTCGAATATTTCAAAACCTGTAGAAATGGGCGGTGATTGCTACGCCTATTTAGGTTACTTCCCGACGTAAACTTTCAAAACGCCGATACACGTGTCTTCTTTTTTTCGGTTCACTTTTATAATCCGTGCGGGGTTTCTTGTAATTTTAAAAAAAGTTCAATTTTGTTGTACAGTGTTATAACTGTGTCAAATGCTTTTTGTGGAGTTGGCGTTATTATTAACGGCTCCTTGTGTTTAATGCAATGTTTGACATATTTAGTTATGTCTTTAACCAAGCCTTTCAAATGATATTTAAAACATATATTTTTTATCATTCTTGAAATACATGTATGTCTACTCGTTATGGGATCATTATGATATCTTTGAATGATTTTAAATTTTTTCTGAATAGGATGTAACTTTTATAAGTTAAGGTGTGAGCGCAATTGTTAATGTATAATCTTGCAAGATTTTATTTTCAATAGTTTTAAATGTCTTCATATTTTTCCTAGGATTTTTATTGTGCTTTTATCAATGGATAGTGTAACGGTTTTTAGACCCATGTTATAAATTATTTTTTCAAGCTTTAGAAGAACGTGATCTAAATCTACATTTCTATTAATAACAATGTCCCCAATATGCATTTAGAAAGGATAACCTTTTCTTTTTGGATAACTACATCATTTTTTTTAAAATTCAATTTTGGCATATTTCTGTGCTCCTGGACATTTATTGCTTCATACGCATTTAATTTTTCCAATTCTTTAGGCAATGGATTCTCTTTTATCTCATTTGAATTGCCTAGATTAGACTGAAGTCTCGTTGTTACCTTCATAATCGATTTGCCTTCTGTGTGAGTAGTTGATTTCCATGACACTCAAAACTTTTGTTGTATTTGTCGATCCACTCAAAAATTTCGTTTTTCCCAGCCAGTCTATTGAGGTGTCGAGATGATCCTGCGAAATTTCGAATGAACCGTCTATAATAATTACAAAGTGCTACGAAGTGTTTAGCTTTATCACCATTTTTTGCATGTTAGAACAATAAAAGGTAACAGCAATACCCTGCTGACTGAACTGGGCTGTAATGTTAGTGTCAAATTCCATACGACATTTTATATATTTATTTCTATGTTCGATGTATATTAGGGATATATAATTTTGCAATTGGAATTTTCAGGGTGTCATTTAAGATTGTACTTTCGGCACATGACTGTTCGGAGCAACCAATCACAACAAGGTCGTCCACGTACAATAAAACTTGGGGTGGTGAAAGTCCAGAAAAAGCGAAGGTAATCATTCGGTGGAATGAATTTGGAACAAGTTTAATACCATACGGTAGTCTCTTAAGTCTGAGAGTTCTTTATCTGTGGAAAAGGATGTTTCATCTCTTGATTTTTCTTCTAGTTCGGTCTGGTGAAATTCAGGTGCTAGATCCAGACAAGAAAAAAATTGGCTCTGCCTAAATTATCTAAAATGACATCTATGCAAGGATGTGGAAATTTGTCGGCTATAAGTTTATTATTTATCCCTCCATAATCCACGAATTATCTCCATCTTTTCTGGTCCGATCCCGGTAATGATTTCTTTGGAACTAACAAATTTGGCTGTTGTATGCCGATGCTGAAGGTTCTACTATTCCATCGTTAGCCAGTGTATTGTCCTGCCTTTTCACTTCCTCTTTATGATAATGTTGCGTTCTATAATTTTTTATGTATACGGGATCATTGTAAATCACTCTTAGTTTCTACTTGTAAAAATTATTTGTTGTTATTTTTCGGATTCCAATCCGAATATATCTGGGAATTCATAGCATACATTTTTAGGTTTTTTATTTCGGAACATTTTTTGATAGATTTTCTTTGTCTTTTTCATTCTTATGTCTCTGTTGTACTGCTTCGTAGTCACTTAATCTTTCAAATTTAATTTTTGGATCCATAATGACAATATCATTGTTTGTCATATGTATAATTTTTACCATAGGCATTGCACTTGATGTTATAGTACTTCCAATGTCGCAAAAGTTAGCATTCAGCATTGAAATCAAAATGTATTGGGTATAAAAAGCACAATCACTTATTGAAAACAACCCACATTTATTTGATAGACCCGAAGTTAGTCTTCGGTGATAATAACGAAAAATGTACAATATATGCATCCATTAGAAAATGTACGGTTCGCGTCTAAAGAAGCCCAAAATTTATATCGCAATAGATAGTATGTACCGCAGAAACCTTGTGGAACTGTGTAAAAAATTCTTGATATTTTTGAACAAAATAAATATAAATCCGCATTTAAGACCATCATGAGGACATTAATTACTTTTAATGACAGTTTTAGTACTTTTAGTGACAAATCCACCGCACACTGGATTGTAAAACATGGAAAAGTTGGTCATCTGTAAATACAACTATTATAGCCGCAAATTCGCAAAATAGCATATCTTGGACACGTATTAAGGAACGACAAATACAACATTTTACAAGCAATTTTAAAAGGAAAAATTGATGGAAGGGGTGCTAGAGGAAGAAAAGAAACATCTTGGCTCAAAAACATCATGGACTGGACAGGTTATACTGACGAAACTGATGTGCTGAATGCTGCAAGACACAGACAGCTGACAACCACTATACTATCTTTATATGTATAAATGAGCTTGGTGATAAGTGATTGACTGACTGACTGACTCATCATCAACGCCCAGCCAAAACGGCTAAAGCTAGGAGCTTGAAATTTTACCAGTGGGTCACTGTTGATGCAAATGTGCGAGATAAGGCCGGGTTTTAGAAAATTCGTCGTGGAACCACAAAAAATAACAACAACAAAAATCCTTATTTTTCATTATTATTACGTACTTATGCACTTAGTTGGCCCTCTGCAAGACATGTGTCAAATTAACAATGCTATAACTTCATGATACCGTAAACGATCACACATAATTTCAAATTTTGTAGTTTACTTCTAGGCGCACTTATTTTACCGTAAACCACTAAATAATAGAAAGACAAGACATTTGTTATCTTCCATTGCAACAGATGTCGTGAATAACTAAATGTTTGCAAATCAATGAAAGTGCAATAAAATTGTGCATACTACCACTATTTATTTGCAATTAAGAATTTTATCGTATATGGAGATGTACAGTCATAACTATTCAATTTCAAAATCTGTAATTTGAAGAAATCGATAACTAATTAATGAAATCAATAATAGGCCCCAGGAATATAGGAATTTGGTATGGAAATCAAGGTTGGGAAGTGGTGCTTCTAAAAGGAAATGGTTTGGAAAATTACCAATCATGTGTACGAAAAGTATTAAATGGTACTAAATTTAGTACAATTTAGATTTGGGTGAACGTAAAGAGCTGGAAACCTGAAATTTGGAATTAAGGTTACTGTTGTAGTGTAGGATTGAGATATGAGGGTAGTTTTGGAAATTCGTGCTTATGTGTATGAAAAGTACTAAATGGTACTAAATTTGATACAATGGGGATTTGGGTGAACGGATAATAGCTGGAATTGAGATTACAGGTGGGGTGTAGGATTGAGGTAGTTTTGAAAATTCGTACTTATGGGTACGAAAAGTACTAAATGGTACTAAATTTAGTACAATTTGTATTTGAATGAACGGATAGAGCTCGAAAACTGAAATTTGGAATTAATATTACTGTTGAAGTGCAGGATTGAGATATGAGGGTAGTTTTGGAAATTAGTACTTATGTGTACGAAAAGTACTAAATAGTACTAAATTTGGTACAATAGGGATTTGGGTGAACGGATAGAGCTGGAATCCTGATATTTGAAATTGAGATTACTGTTGGAGTGTAGGATTGAAGAACTTTTGGAAATTCGTACTTATGTGTATGAAAAGTACTAAATGGTACTAAATTTGATACAATGGGGATTTGGGTGAACGGATAAAAGCTGGAATCTCGAAATTTGGAATTGAGATTACTGGTGGGGTGTAGGATTGAGGTAGTTTTGAAAATTCGTACTTATGGGTACGAAAAGTACTAAATGGTGCTAAATTTAGTACAATTTGGATTTGAATGAACGGATAGAGCTGGAAACCTGAAATTTGGAATTAATATTACTGTAGTGTAGGATTGAGATATGAAGGTGGTTTTGGAAATTAGTACTTATGTGTACGGAAAGTACTAAATGGAACTAAATTTTGTATAATGGGGATTTGGGTGAACGGATAGCGCTGGAATCTCTAAATTTGGAACTGAGATTACTGGTGGAGTTTAATATTGTGGAAGTTTTGGAAATTCGTACATAGGGTACGAAAAATACTAAAAAGCACTAAATTTGGTACAGTTTCGATTTGGGTGAACGGATAGGGCTTGATTCCTCAAATTTGGACTGAGGATCACTGATGAAGAGTAAGAAAGATGCACCAAAGGGTTTTTGGAAACTTGAGTGTACGAAAAGTAATAATTGGTACTAAATTTAGTACAATTTGGATTTGAGTGAACGGATAGAGCTGGATTCCTGAAATTCGGAATTGATATTACTGTTGGAGTGTAGGACTGGGGAAGTTTTGGAAATTCTTACTTATGTGAATGAAAAGTACTAAATGGTACTAAATTTGGGACAATGGGGATTTGGGTGAACGGATATAGTTGGAATCTCGAAATTTGGAATGGAGATTACTGGTGGGGTGTAGAATTGAGGTAGTTTTGAAAATTCGTACTTATGGGTACGAAAAGTACTAAATGGTACTAAATTTAGTACAATTTGGATTTGGGTGAACGTATGTATGTAGCTGGAAACCTGAAATTTGGAATTAAGATTACTCTGAAGTGTAGGACTGAGATATGAGGGTGGTTTTGGAAATTCGTACTTATGTGTTCGAAAAGTACTAAATTTGGTACAATAGGGATTCGAGTGAACGGACAGAGCTGGAATCCTGAAATTTGAAATTGAGATTACTGTTGGATCATAGGATTAGGGAAATTTTGGAAATTCGTATTTATGTGTACGAAAAGTACTAAATGGTACTAAATTTATTACAATTTGGATTTGGGTGAACGGATAGAACTGGAATCCTGAATTTTAAGTATCAAGGTTGGGAAATGGCTTTGAAATAAGGAAATGGTTTTGGAAGTTCGTATTTATGATTACGAGCAGTACTAAATTTGGATTTGGGTGAACGGATAGAGCTGGAATCCTAAAGTTTTGAATTAAGATTACTGTAGGGGTGTAGGATTGAGATAGTTTTAGAAATTCGTACCTTTGAGTACGAAAAGTACTAAATGGTACTAAATTTGGTACAATTTGGATTTGGATGAACGGATAAAGCTGGAATTCTGAAATTTGGAACTAAGATTACTGTCGGACTGTAGAATTGAGGTAGTTTTGGAAATTCGTACTTATGGGTACAGAAAGCACTAAATTCGGTACAATTTGAATTTTAGTAAACGGATAGTGTTGGAATTAGGAATTACGATTACTGTAGGAGTGTAGTATTGAGGAAATTTTGAAAAGTCGTACGTGTGCGTACGAGAAGTACTAAATGGTACTAAATATGGTACAATGTGGATTTGGGTGAACGGGTAGAGCTGGAATCCTGAAATTTTTGTTTGGGAAAGAAATGGTACTAAATTTGATACAATTTGGATTCGGGTGAATTAATAGAGCTGGAATCCTGAAATTTGGAATTACGATTACAGTCGAAGAGTAGGATTCAGGTTGTTTTGAAAAAGCAAACTTATGGTTACGAAAAGCACTAAATGGTACTAAATTTAGTACAATTTGTATGTAGGTGAACGGATAGCGGTGGAATCCTGCAATTTGAAAGTATGATTATTGTAGCCCTGTTGCGTTGAGGAAGTTTTGAAAATTGGTACGAAAATTCTAAATTGTTCTAAATTTAGTACAATTTTAATTTGGTTTAACGGATAGAGTTTGAATCCTGAAATTTGGAAGTAAGATTACTACTAAAGTGAAGGATTGAGGTAGTTTTGGAAAATCTTTCTTATGGGTACGAAGAGTTCGACTTGATACTAAGTTTGGTACAATTTGGAATTGGACGAACGGATACAGCTGGAATCTTGAGATTTGGAATTACTGTAATTATTATGGAATTTACTGTAATTATTTTGTATTAATGTCCGTGTATGGCTGAGATATGTCGTCGAAATACGTACCATAAGTATACGAAAATTACTTAATGGTACTCAATTTGTTTTTGGGTGTAGGGACAGTGCTGGAATTTTTATTTTTTGGAGTTAGGGTGTGTATTGGTGTGCAACGTTGATCTCGCTGTTAATGTGTAAGGGTGAGATACGGCTGATCTTTTTTAAAAACTAACTTAAGGGGTACGTACAGTACTAAGATAAAAATAAATATTGATTAAAATTGGTATTAGTGCGACCAAATTTTCAGTGTTTGTCATTTCCATATTATATATTGTTTATTTGTTTTTTTTTTTATATCCTTTCCGCATACGAAGTAGCGGGCATTTTGCTAGTCTATATATATAAATGTGCTTGGTGATAAGTGATTGACTGACTGACTGACTGACTCATCATCAACGCCCAGTCAAAACGGCTAAAGCTAGGAGCTTGAAATTTTACCAGTGGGTCACTGTTGATGCAAATGTGCGAGATAAGGCCGGGTTTTAGAAAATTCGTCCTGGAACCACAAAAAATGACAACAACAAAAATCCTTATTTTTCATTATTATTACGTACTTATTCACTTAGTTGGCCCTCTGCAAGACATGTGTAAAATTAACAATGCCATAACTTCTTGATATCGTAAGAGATCACACATAATTTCAAATTTTGTAGTTTACTTCTAGGCGCACTTATTTTATCGTAAACCACTAAATAATAGAAAGAGAAGACAGATGTCGCAGTTGGTGATAATCTATATATATAAATGAGCTTGGTGATAAGTGATTGACTGACTGACTGACTCATCATCAACGCCCAGCCAAAACGGCTAAAGCTAGGAGCTTGAAATTTTACCAGTGGGTCGCTGTTGATGCAAATGTGCGAGATAAGGCCGGGTTTTAGAAAATTCGTCCTGGAACCACAAAAAATAACAACAACAAAAATCCTTATTTTTCATTATTATTACGTACTTATGCACTTAGTTGGCCCTCTGCAAGACATGTGTCAAATTAACAATGCTATAACTTCATGATACCGTAAACGATCACACATAATTTCAAATTTTGTAGTTTACTTCTAGGCGCACTTATTTTACCGTAAACCACTAAATAATAGAAAGACAAGACATTTGTTATCTTCCATTGCAACAGATGTCGTGAATAACTAAATGTTTGCAAATCAATGAAAGTGCAATAAAATTGTGCATACTACCACTATTTATTTGCAATTAAGAATTTTATCGTATATGGAGATGTACAGTCATAACTATTCAATTTCAAAATCTGTAATTTGAAGAAATCGATAACAAATTAATGAAATCAATAATAGGCCCCAGGAATATAGGAATTTGGTATGGAAATCAAGGTTGGGAAGTGGTGCTTCTAAAAGGAAATGGTTTGGAAAATTACCAATCATGTGTACGAAAAGTATTAAATGGTACTAAATTTAGTACAATTTAGATTTGGGTGAACGTAAAGAGCTGGAAACCTGAAATTTGGAATTAAGGTTACTGTTGTAGTGTAGGATTGAGATATGAGGGTAGTTTTGGAAATTCGTGCTTATGTGTATGAAAAGTACTAAATGGTACTAAATTTGATACAATGGGGATTTGGGTGAACGGATAATAGCTGGAATCACGATATTTGGAATTGAGATTACAGGTGGGGTGTAGGATTGAGGTAGTTTTGAAAATTCGTACTTATGGGTACGAAAAGTACTAAATGGTACTAAATTTAGTACAATTTGGATTTGAATGAACGGATAGAGCTGGAAACCTGAAATTTGGAATTAATATTACTGTTGAAGTGTAGGATTGAGATATGAGGGTAGTTTTTGAAATTAGTACTTATGTGTACGAAAAGTACTAAATAGTACTAAATTTGGTAAAATAGGGATTTGGGTGAACGGATAGAGCTGGAATCCTGATATTTGGAATTGAGATTACTGTTGGAATGTAGGATTGAAGAACTTTTGGAAATTCGTACTTATGTGTATGAAAAGTACTAAATGGTACTAAATTTGATACAATGGGGATTTGGGTGATCGGATAAAAGCTGGAATCTCGAAATTTGGAATTGAGATTACTTGTGGGGTGTAGGATTGAGGTAGTTTTGAAAATTCGTACTTATGGGTACGAAAAGTACTAAATGGTACTAAATTTAGTGCAATTTGGATTTGGGTGAACGTAGAGCTGGAAACCTGAAATTTGGAATTAAGATTACTGTGAAGTGTAGGACTGAGATATGAGGGTGGTTTTGGAAATTCGTACTTATGTGTTCGAAAAGTACTAAATTTGGTACAATAGGGATTCGAGTGAACGGACAGAGCTGGAATCCTGAAATTTGAAATTGAGATTATTGTTGGAGCATAGGATTGGGGAAATTTTGGAAATTCGTATTTATGTGTACGAATAGTACTAAATGGTACTAAATTTAGTACAATTTAGATTTGGGTGAAAGGAAAGAGCTGGAAACCTGAAATTTGGAATTAATATTACTGTTGAAGTGTAGGATTGAGATATGAGGGTGGTTTTGGAAATTAGTACTTATGTGTACGGAAAGTACTAAATGGAACTAAATTTTGTATAATGGGTATTTGGGTGAACGGATAGCTCTGGAATCTCGAAATTTGGAACTGAGATTACTGGTGGAGTTTAGTATTGTGGAAGTTTTGGAAATTCGTACATAGGGTACGAAAAATACTATATAGCACTAAATTTGGTACAGTTTCGATTTGGGTGAACGGATAGAGTTTGATTCCTCAAATTTGGACTGAGGATCACTGATGAAGAGTAAGAAATATGCACCAAAGGGTTTTTGGAAACTTGAGTGTACGAAAAGTACTAAATGGTACTAAATTTAGTACAATTTGGATTTGGGTGAACGGATAGAGCTGGATTCCTGAAATTTGGAATTGATATTACGGTTGGAGTGTAGGACTGGGGAAGTTTTGGAAATTCTTACTTATGTTAATGAGAAGTACTAAATTTGGGACAATGGGGACTTGGGTGAACGGATATAGTTGGAATCTCGAAATTTGGAATTGAGATTACTGGTGGGGTGTAGAATTGAGGTAGTTTTGAAAATTCGTACTTATGGGTACGAAAAGTACTAAATGGTACTAAATTTAGTGCAATTTGGATTTGGGTGAACGTATGTATGTAGATGGAAACCTGAAATTTGGAATTAAGATTACTGTGAAGTGTAGGACTGAGATATGAGGGTGGTTTTGGAAAGTCGTACTTATGTGTTCGAAAAGTGCTAAATTTGGTACAATAGGGATTCGAGTGAACGGACAGAGCTGGAATCCTGAAATTTGAAATTGAGATTATTGTTGGAGCATAGGATTGGGGAAATTTTGGAAATTCGTACTTATGTGTACGAATAGTACTAAATGGTACTAAATTTATTACAATTTGGATTTGGGTGAACGGATAGAACTGGAATCCTGAATTTTAAGTACTTTAATTTTATTTATTTTAACTTAAAGTATGAATTTTAGTAAACGGAAAGAGTTAGAATTTGAAACCCGTTCGCGGTAGGCTATAGAGTAGAATTTGGATTTGGGTGACGGATAGTGCTTGAGTCCTGAAATTTGAAATTAGGATAACTATTGGAGTGTAGGACTGAGGTAGTAAGGGTACGAAAATTACTAAGTGGTACTACCTGTGATACAATTTGGAATCCTGGAATTCGGTCAGACTGCTGTTGGAGTATAAGATTGAGATGGAAGTAGTTTTTGAAATTCGTACTTATGGGTACGAAATGTACCAAATGGTACAACTTGGATTTGAGTGCACGGATAGCGCTGGAATCCTGTTATTTGGAATTATGGTTACTGTTTAAGTGAAGGATTAAGGTTGTTTTGGAAAATCGAATTGTACAGAATTTGGTACAATTTGTTTTTGTGTAAAGGGGTTTTTGGAAATTCGTCGTAGAAAGGTACGAAAAGTGCTAAAGTGTACTAAATATGGAATCCATTGTATTAGGCAAACGCGAAGAGCTAGAATTCTGAAATTTTGAACGAGTGGTCATTGGTGGAGAGTTAGGAAGATGTACCAAAGGGTATTTAGAAACTCGACCTATAAGTGTACGAAAAGTACTAAAAGTTTCTAAATTTGGTACCAATTGCATATTTTTAATGGATAAAGCTAGAATCTTCAAATTTGGTATGGGAATCAAGGTTGGGAAATGGCGTTGAAATAAGGATATGGCTTTGGAAGTTCGTTTTTATGATTACGAGCAGTAATAAATTTGGATTTGGGTGAACGGATAGAGATGGAATCCTAAAGTTTTGAATTAAGATTACTGTAGGGGTGTAGGATTGAGATAGTTTTGGAAATTCGTACCTTTGGGTACGAAAAGTACTAAATGGTACTAAATTTGGTACAATTTGGATTTGGATGAACGGAACTAAGATTACTGCCGGACAGTAGAATTGAGGTAGTTTGGAAATTCGTACTTATGGGTACGAAAACCACTAAATATGGTACAATTTGAATTTTAGTAAACGGATAGTGTTGGAATTAAGATTACTGTAGGAGTGTAGTATTGAGGAAATTTTGAAAAGTCGTACGTATGGGTACGAGAAGTACTAAATATGGTACAATATAGATTTGGGTGAACGTGTAGACCTGGAATCCTGAAAATTTTGTTTGGGAATGAAATGGTACTAAATTTGATACAATTTGGATTCTGGTGAATTAATAGAGCTGGAATCCTGAAATTTGGAATTACGATTACAGTCGAAGAGTAGGATTCAGGTTGTTTTGAAAAAGCAAACTTATGGTACTAAATTTAATACAATTTGTATGTAGGTGAACGGATAGCGGTGGAATCTTGCAATTTGAAAGTATGATTATTGTAGCCCTGTTGCGTTGAGGAAGTTTTGAAAATTGGTACGAAAATTCTAAATTGTTCTAAATTTTGTACAATTTTAATTTGGTTTAACGGATAGAGTTTGAATCCTGAAATTTGGAAGTAAGATTACTACTAAAGTGAAGGATTGAGGTAGTTTTGGAAAATCTTACTTATGGATACGAAGAGTTTGACTTGATACTAAGTTTGGTACAATTTGGAATTGGACGAACGGATACAGCTGGAATCTTGAGATTTGGAAATACTGTAACTATTATGGAATTTACTGTAATTATTTTGTATTAATGTCTGTGTATGGATGAGATATATCGTCGAAATACGTACCATAAGTATACGAAAATTATTTAATGGTACTCAATTTGTTTTTGGGTGTAGGGACAGTGCTGGAATTTTTATTTTTTGGAGTTAGGGTGTGTATTGGTGTGCAACGTTGATCTCGCTGTTAATGTGTAAGGGTGAGATACGGCTGATCTTTTTGAAAATCGAACTTAAAAGGTACGTACAGTACTAAGATAAAAATAAATATTGATTAAAATTGGTATTAGTGCGACCAAATTTTCAGTGTTTGTCATTTCCATATTATATTTTGTTTATTTGTTTTTTATATGCTTTCCGCATACGAAGTAGCGGGCATTTTGCTAGTGGTGTATAAAGATGTCGCAGTTGGTGATAATGGTGTATAAACATCAATTACGCAAATGAACAAATGAGTTGCTGTTGAAGACAACATTAGGGGAATAAATTCAGAAATCGGCCAGAAATAACAACAACTAAAAACTGTATGGACCTGACTTTTTGGTAATAACTAAATGTTTGCAAATCAATGAAAGTGCAATAGAATTGTGCATATTACCACGATTTATTTGCAATTAAGAATTTTATCGTATATGGAGATGTACAGTCATAACTATTCAATTTTCAATTTCAAAATCTGTAATTTGAATGAAATCAATAATAGGCCCCAGGAATATAGGAATTTGGTATGGAAATCAAGGTTGGGAAGTGGTGCTTCTAAAAGGAAATGGTTTGGAAAATTACCAATCATGTGTACGAAAAGTACTAAATTTAGTACAATTTAGATTTGGGTGAACGTAAAGAGCTGGAAACCTGAAATTTGGAATTAAGGTTACTGTTGTAGTGTAGGATTGAGATATGAGGGTAGTTATATGAGGTAGTTTTGGTACAATAGGGATTTGGGTGAACGGATAGAGCTGGAATCCTGATATTTGGAATTGAGATTACTGTTGGAGTGTAGGATTGAAGAACTTTTGGAAATTCGTACTTATGTGTATGAAAAGTACTAAATGGTACTAAATTTGATACAATGGGGATTTGGGTGAACGGATAATAGCTGGAATCTCGAAATTTGGAATTGAGATTACTGGTGGGGTGTAGGATTGAGGTAGTTTTGAAAATTCGTACTTATGGGTACGAAAAGTACTAAATGGTGCTAAATTTAGTACAATTTGGATTTGAATGAACGGATAGAGCTGGAAACCTGAAATTTGGAATTAATATTACTGTTGAAGTGTAGGATTGAGATATGAAGGTGGTTTTGGAAATTAGTACTTATGTGTGCGGAAAGTACTAAATGGAACTAAATTTTGTATAATGGGGATTTGGGTGAACGGATAGCGCTGGAATCTCTAAATTTGGAACTGAGATTACTGGTGGAGTTTAATATTGTGGAAGTTTTGGAAATTCGTACATAGGGTACGAAAAATACTAAATAGCACTAAATTTGGTACAGTTTCGATTTGGGTGAACGGATAGGGCTTGATTCCTCAAATTTGGACTGAGGATCACTGATGAAGAGTAAGAAAGATGCACCAAAGGCTTTTTGGAAACTTGAGTGTACGAAAAGTAATAATTGGTACTAAATTTAGTACAATTTGGATTTGAGTGAACGGATAGAGCTGGATTCCTGAAATTTGGAATTGATATTACTGTTGGAGTGTAGGACTGGGGAAGTTTTGGAAATTCTTACTTATGTGAATGAAAAGTACTAAATGGTACTAAATTTGGGACAATGGGGATTTGGGTGAACGGATATAGTTGGAATCTCGAAATTTGGAATGGAGATTACTGGTGGGGTGTAGAATTGAGGTAGTTTTGAAAATTCGTACTTATGGGTACGAAAAGTACTAAATGGTACTAAATTTAGTACAATTTGGATTTGGGTGAACGTATGTATGTAGCTGGAAACCTGAAATTTGGAATTAAGATTACTGTGAAGTGTAGGACTGAGATATGAGGGTGGTTTTGGAAATTCGTACATAGGGTACGAAAAATACTAAATAGCACTAAATTTGGTACAGTTTCGATTTGGGTGAACGGATAGAGTTTGATTCCTCAAATTTGGACTGAGGATCACAGATGAAGAGTAAGAAAGATGCACTAAAGGGTTTTTGGAAACTTGAGTGTACGAAAAGTACTAAATGGTACTAAATTTAGTACAATTTGGATTTGGGTGAACGGATAGAGCTGGATTCCTTAAATTTGGAATTTATATTACTGTTGGAGTGTAGGACTGGGGAAGTTTTGGAATTTCTTACTTATGTGAATGAAAAGTACTAAATGGTACTAAATTTGGGACAATGGGGATTTGGGTGAACGGATATAGTTGGAATCTCGAAATTTGGAATTGAGATTACTGGTAGGGTGTAGAATTGAGGTAGTTTTGAAAATTCGTACTTATGGGTACGAAAAGTACTAAATGGTACTAAATTTAGTGCAATTTGGATTTGGGTGAACGTATGTATGTAGCTGGAAACCTGAAATTTGGAATTAAGATTACTGTGAAGTGTAGGACTGAGATATGAGGGTGGTTTTGGAAATTCGTACTTATGTGTTCGAAAAGCACTAAATTTGGTACAATAGGGATTCGAGTGAACGGACAGAGCTGGAATCCTGAAATTTGAAATTGAGATTATTGTTGGAGCATAGGATTGGGGAAATTTTGGAAATTCGTATTTATGTGTACGAATAGTACTAAATGGTACTAAATTTATTACAATTTGGATTTCGGTGAACGGATAGAACTGGAATCCTGAATTTTAAGTATTTTAATTTTATTTATTTTAATTTAAAGTATGAATTTTAGTAAACGGAAAGAGTTAGAATTTGGCAACCCGTTCGCGGTAGGCTATAGAGGTAGAATTTGGATTAGGGTGACGGATAGTGTTTGAGTCCTGAAATTTGAAATTAAGATAACTATTGGAGTGTAGGACTGAGGTAGTAAGGGTACGAAAATTACTAAGTGGTGCTACCTGTGATACAATTTGGATTTGGGGGAACGGATAGAGCTGGAATCCTGGAATTCGGTCAGACTGCTGTTGGAGTATAAGATTGAGATGGAAGTAGTTTTTGAAATTCGTACTTATGGGTACGAAATGTACCAAATGGTACAACTTGGATTTGAGTGCACGGATAGCGCTGGAATCCTGTTATTTGGAATTATGGTTACTGTTTAAGTGAAGGATTAAGGTTGTTTTGGAAAATCGAATTGTACAGAATTTGGTACAATTTGTTTTTGTGTAAAGGGGTTTTTGGAAATTCGTCGTAGAAAGGTACGAAAAGTGCTAAAGTGTACTAAATATGGAATCCATTGTATTAGGCAAACGCGAAGAGCTAGAATTCTGAAATTTTGAACGAGTGGTCATTGATGGAGAGTTAGGAAGATGTACCAAAGGGTATTTAGAAACTCGACCTATAAGTGTACGAAAGGTACTAAAACTTTCTAAATTTGGAACCAATTGCATATTTTTAATGGATAAAGCTAGAATCTTCAAATTTGGTATGGGAATCAAGGTAGGGAAATGGCGTTGAAATAAGGATATGGTTTTGGAAGTTCGTATTTATGATTACGAGCAGTAATAAATTTGGATTTGGGTGAACGGATAAAGGTGGAATCCTAAAGTTTTGAATTAAGATTACTGTAGAGGTGTAGGATTGAGATAGTTTTGGAAATTCGTACCTTTGGGTACGAAAAGTACTAAATGGTACTAAATTTGGTACAATTTGGATTTGGATGAACGGAACTAAGATTACTGCCGGACAGTAGAATTGAGGTAGTTTTGGAAATTCGTACTTATGGGTAAGAAAACCACTAAATTTGGTACAATTTGAATTTTAGTAAACGGATAGTGTTGGAATTAGGAGTTAAGATTACTGCAGGAGTGTAGTATTGAGGAAATTTTGAAAAGTCGTACGTATGGGTACGAGAAGTACTAAATGGTACTAAATATGGTACAATATGGATTTGGGTGAACGGGTAGACCTGGAATCCTGAAATTTTGTTTGGGAAAGAAATGGTACTAAATTTGATACAATTTGGATTCGGGTGAATTAATAGAGCTGGAATCCTGAAATTTGGAATTACGATTACAATCGAAAAGTAGGATTCAGGTTGTTTTGAAAAAGCAAACTTATGGTACTAAATTTAATACAATTTGTATGTAGGTGAACGGATAGCGGTGGAATCCTGCAATTTGAAAGTATGATTATTGTAGCCATGTTGCGTTGAGGAAGTTTTGAAAATTGGTACGAAAATTCTAAATTGTTCTAAATTTTTTTACAATTTTAATTTGGTTTAACGGATAGAGTTTGAATCCTGAAATTTGGAAGTAAGATTACTACTAAAGTGAAGGATTGAGGTAGTTTTGGAAAATCTTACTTATGGATACGAAGAGTTCGACTTGATACTAAGTTTGGTACAATTTGGAATTGGACGAACGGATACAGCTGGAATCTTGAGATTTGGAATTACTGTAATTATTATGGAATTTACTGTAATTATTTTGTATTAATGTCCGTGTATGGCTGAGATATGTCGTCGAAATGCGTACCATAAGTATAGCAAAATTACTTAATGGTACTCAATTTGTTTTTGGGTGTAGGGACAGTGCTGGAATTTTTATTTTTTGGAGTTAGGGTGTGTATTGGTGTGCAACGTTGATCTCGCTGTTAATGTGTAAGGGTGAGATACGGCTGATCTTTTTGAAAATCGAACTTAAGGGGTACGTACAGTACTAAGATAAAAATAAATATTGATTAAAATTGGTATTAGTGCGACCAAATTTTCAGTGTTTGTCATTTCCATATTATATATTGTTTATTCCTTTTTTATATGCTTTCCGCATACGAAGTAGCGGGCATTTTGCTAGTTATCTATAAATTCAAGGGCATACCCAAATATTGATCACTTTTTGAATAACCATCAATAAAGACACAACGGGCTATAGTTTAGCCAGCAAAATTATTATTTTATTTTATTTCAGTATAAATTGTTACATTTATGATAGATTTAAACCCACGAAGCTGTATATAGCTGGTCTGTGGGTAACAAATATAAATTATTTATTTTTGTTGAGAGGTTCATCTATTATTATTTCTTTTGTCATTGGCCTTTTGGCCTAATGAATAAAACACGACGACATTGTTGCCGGAATTACCTTATGAGCCAACTGCTCAGTTTATTGTATAAAAAGTAATTGAAGTTAAAACTAAAGCATACCCATCACCATAATTATTGTTAACTAATCATATTCTGCAATAAGGGCATTGGACATATAAGTCAGCACCTTATTGCTGTATTATTTAATAGTAAATATTAATATTTTTATTCTTACGACTAGGGCACTGACATCTAAGTCAGCACATTATTAATAATATTTATACTTCCTAAATACAATGTCGTCATTACTTGTGGTGTTGTTGCTATTGACATAGCAACCACAAGTCTAGTAAGTCTGAACAACAAAAGTGGCATACGAAACATGAGTAACTATTCACTGACATACAGATATTGAATGCATGGTGAAATAGCCCATCTTAACATGTTATGATAGAATGGAGTAACTGTCGGTTACTACTCCCCATTTTAATAAATGGTCGTCCCGACCACAAAATAATTATGCTGCTCTTTGGGTTTCTTTTAATTGTTCTGCATTTAGATAGATTTGGATGAATTTAGTTTGGCAAATTCGAATATTAACTGTAGTAGTCAGCGTTGTCAGTATTGGGGATTTTTCCCCAAATTGGGGAATTTTTATTTGAAATGGGGAAAAAATTTTCGACTTGGGGAATGGGGAAAATTTTGAGGAAATCTGAAAAATATTTGGGGATTTTGGGGAATTTCTTTTTTGACTAATTACTTCAGATTATCTGTTATGGAATTCTGTAACTCATATTTTGAGTTACCGACAAAAATTAATAAAATTAACAATAACACCCTTGCTATCGGTAGAATTCTACGACTACTATTTATGGGTCGTTAACTTACGACAAATATCGTTAATTGCCGAAGTTATAAGCATTTTAAAGTTACCGATTTTTGTCGGTAACCCGAAAAATATGCTACAGAATTCCACTACTGGGACTCAATTCTTGTTCTATGAAAATTTGAAATGAAAACTTTTATAAAGGAAATAAATGCCAAATGAAAAATTGTATAAAGGAAATATTTTTCATTTCAAATTTTCATAGAACAAGAATCCAGCCCCTGAACTTTTTTAATTTCGGTAAGTGAATAGTAGTAGCCCACGCGTGGCGCACAAATAACAGGCGTCATATACTAACTGGTCACAGTTGTAATACCCAGCAAAAGTTTGCATTCGCGGATACAGTTGAATCACTACAAGTGTACAGTATAAGTGCCGTTGGAGTACATCTTTTTCTATGAATTCACTTATGAATTTTACAAGGGAGCGCGCAGCTAGGATGCACTCCATTTTCGATCCAAATCACAGCTTTTAATGTAGTGTTTTGGATTGAATTTAAAGGCACTCTACGGATAGCATTTTTAGTCAGTCTAAAGATGCAATAAAAATGCAAGTCATTGCGAAATATCCCAGAATAAATAAAATGCATTTATTATTGCTGCATAAAACAATAATACAAAGAACTTTATTATATAAACACAATCAATTACATTTGAGTTTACTTTCTCCGTTCTCCAAATAACCCAAGCGCATCTAATTTTCCTTCATCATCCTAAAGGTTTTTTATGTTGCCTTCCCATCACTAGTTCAGATTTCGACATGGACTCCAACGGCACTCCACTCCATTAAAAATGTCCGTCTCGTGAATTACCGCAAAATTTGTTCGCAACTTAAGTTTTTATTTCTTTATTTTATAACAAGTTCTTAGAAATGTATACACTCTCTCTCATTTTTAGAATAAATGTAGGGATCTCTAAAGCAACTGCTTATAAATTGTATCCACGGAGTGCATTTTTCATAACTCCGTGTGGACTGCATCGAAGGATGTTGTGAAATCATAACTCCACATGCACAACTTCTAAAATTTTTTGCTGCGTACAAATATGCATTTTTGTAAAACTTACAAGCAATTTTACGCTGATATTTGCAGCAATTTTGAACCATATTTAATGATATGAATTTCAATAGCAGTTATATGTTGAAAAATGTTTGGGGATTTTTTTGAGGAAATTCAATAAAATCTGGGGAATTTTGGGGAAAAGTTTTGGACAAGTTGGGGAAAAGAGGTCAAAAAATACTGGCAACGCTGGTAGTAGTGTTAGAATTAAGAAGGTTGGAGTTTTGTTGCATGTTAAGAATATTGTTAATTGTTTGTGCTTATTTTTCTCATTTCTTGAGCAACATTCCTACGATGTTATTGGCAATAACGTCTTATTAATATTGCGATTGATAGTGTTCGCATTGTTTTGAATAAATCGGGCATTTCGCGATGGCAACAATGATTTCATTTGTTATTGTTTCTTTTCTCGATTTTATCATTATAAAAATCTTATTTCGCGTTAGCAGCGATATCAAAATGGCAGTGTTCCAGTTATACAACGCAATTTGACATAAAGCAGTACGTTTCTGCTCTGATACATTTTCCAAGATTATTGTGCAGCTTTGAAATCTTTGAAAGCTTGTACAAACGAAAGGATTTAGAAGCGGGAGTTTAAACTTGCCTTATGGTGACACTTCGTTAATTCGTTGCGCGTTGTGAAATAATTATAGAAAAACGTAAACAAAAATTTTTACAGCTTTGAGGATTTTCTGATGTGGTTGTACTCTTTACGTAACTTGTTGAATAGACCTTGGTATCATAGTTGTTTGGGGATAGCATTCCTGTGATATTAAATGAGTTTGTGTGGTTGTGTTGCAGGTTATAGCATAATGACTGATCTACATAACTTATGCTAAATGGTTATAATAGTTTTACATTAACTAATAATTTTAAAAATTGTGCAAAATTTTGAACCTTTCAGTAAATAGACTTTAATTTATTAACTAATTTGGGGGGTTTTCAACTTTACATTTAGCTAGTGTGACAGTAATCTTTAAAATCCGAATTTGAGCGAAAGTGTGAAATTTTGGTCATTATTATTACATTTATGCAGGATTTCCCTACGAGTTGATTTTAATTGCCTTTTCGGTCCTTTCGCTGTTTAAGCCGCGTACTTTTAATTCTAATCGGTTATGGTTCATCTTCATGGGCTTAAAAGAGTATTGATTTTTATGTATCGCAAAATGGCCTTGTGGACCACTCCCCTTCTGAAAAGAATATAAAAAATTTGTCCGAGTATTTATTAACAACTTCAACTTTTTTAATGAAATTTAGCAAGTATTTAGTGAAATGAAATAGAAAAGTTAAGATTAAAAATTATATGTAATCAAGTATAAAAAATTTAATTAAAATATTTTATTGACACTTTCATTGATTTGTTTACAAATGACGTTTTTAACTCTACCTTCTAATAATTGGATGGATACTAGCTCGATGTAATTTCATTTATATCGATAAGTTCCTCAGCTATTTTGCTAGAATTCATCCATTAAAATTTAAATCAGGTTCAACAGATTTATAAAAATTATCTACCATAGTGGTGCTGTTAAATATGACACAACGGACAACATTAATGATCAACTAAGCAATTGAGCAATTTTTTTGTGGATATTTATGGTAACAAATAATTTTTACGGGTAAAAACTGAATTCTGTTGCCCTTAGTCCCAAAATCTCTAAACCTTTTTTTTTTTAATTTTTTAGCAATTCTATTAAAAACCATGTTGGCAAAAAAAAAATAAATAAATAAAAGAACAAAAATAGTGTAAATTTGATCAAATTTTTAATAGTTATTTTTTACAAAGGCTTAGAAAAATATCTTTCTTATTTCCGCGGATAATCGTGCTATAAGTTGAATACAAATTGGAATCACTAAAGACTAATATAAAATGTTAACTGAATGTAAACTTAGAACAAGTTAGAAATATAATAGTTAGGACGAAGCACGGTTGAAGTAGAAAGATTTGCTTAATGTCATGTTCACACGAGCGTTTCAATTACGTTGTTCACCTGTGGAACGACGTACACGAATTAACCCGTTTCCACGACACCATTCGTAATTAACAGATCTTCTTCAAATGTATCTTCTATATTTAACTACACATATTTCATTCATTTTTTCCATAAATTCTGAATAATTTTGTATTTTCAATATATTTTTATATGTTTCTATTTTCAAAATTGTCATGTCAAAACAATGTTTGTGTATACTAAAGCACACGAAATGTGTGTGGAATTAAGAAGGAAACACAACCAATTTCCTTCTGCTCCTATATAAAATGTTTAGTTAATTAATTTTCATTCATCTTTCTCCTTTTTTCTAAACATTTTTGTGTTTTCAACAAATTTTTCAATTTTGAATTCAGACATGTCATAATTAATTTTTTCGATAAATTCTCTCATTTGTTAGGGATGGGACATACTTATTCGTCGTTCAGAGAGTATTTCTAATCGAACAACGTAGAAAAATCGTCGTTCGTTCATAGAATTTTGTGTGTTATGGGCCGAACAACGAATAGAGAACAAACGACGTACCGTGGAAACGGGCTATAAGCTTTGGTCAATTTGCAGTTTTTCTAGGTGTCTACTAAAACTTCAAACTATTTACACAATATACAACCAAATTTAATTCAGTGATATTTTAAATCGTTTCTAAAAATTTTTTATGAGGGCATTGTTCAGTTTTGCATTGAAAAAAGACACTTAATAGATATGAATTGATTAAATAAATTATGTGGAAAAATCTCGACATATCATTAATTTTTCGTTTTTTATATAATGCCCATATCTATCTATATATATAAATGTGCTTGGTGATAAGTGATTGACTGACTGACTGACTGACTGACTCATCATCAACGCCCAGTCAAAACGGCTAAAGCTAGGAGCTTGAAATTTTACCAGTGGGTCACTGTTGATGCAAATGTGCGAGATAAGGCCGGGTTTTAGAAAATTCGTCCTGGAACCACAAAAAATGACAACAACAAAAATCCTTATTTTTCATTATTATTACGTACTTATTCACTTAGTTGGCCCTCTGCAAGACATGTGTAAAATTAACAATGCCACAACTTCTTGATATCGTAAGAGATCACACATAATTTCAAATTTTGTAGTTTACTTCTAGGCGCACTTATTTTATCGTAAACCACTAAATAATAGAAAGACAAGACATTTGTTATCTTCCATTGCAACAGATGTCGCAGTTGGTGATAATGGTGTATAAACATCAATTACGCAAATGAACAAATGAGTTGCTGTTGAAGACAACATTAGGGGAATAAATTCAGAAATCGGCCAGAAATAACAACAACTAAAAACTGTATGGACCTGACTTTTTGGTAATAACTAAATGTTTGCAAATCAATGAAAGTGCAATAGAATTGTGCATATTACCACGATTTATTTGCAATTAAGAATTTTATCGTATATGGAGATGTACAGTCATAACTATTCAATTTTCAATTTCAAAATCTGTAATTTGAATGAAATCAATAATAGGCCCCAGGAATATAGGAATTTGGTATGGAAATCAAGGTTGGGAAGTGGTGCTTCTAAAAGGAAATGGTTTGGAAAATTACCAATCATGTGTACGAAAAGTACTAAATTTAGTACAATTTAGATTTGGGTGAACGTAAAGAGCTGGAAACCTGAAATTTGGAATTAAGGTTACTGTTGTAGTGTAGGATTGAGATATGAGGGTAGTTATATGAGGTAGTTTTGGTACAATAGGGATTTGGGTGAACGGATAGAGCTGGAATCCTGATATTTGGAATTGAAATTACTGTTGGAGTGTAGGATTGAAGAACTTTTGGAAATTCGTACTTATGTGTATGAAAAGTACTAAATGGTACTAAATTTGATACAATGGGGATTTGGGTGAACGGATAATAGCTGGAATCTCGAAATTTGGAATTGAGATTACTGGTGGGGTGTAGGATTGAGGTAGTTTTGAAAATTCGTACTTATGGGTACGAAAAGTACTAAATGGTGCTAAATTTAGTACAATTTGGATTTGAATGAACGGATAGAGCTGGAAACCTGAAATTTGGAATTAATATTACTGTTGAAGTGTAGGATTGAGATATGAAGGTGGTTTTGGAAATTAGTACTTATGTGTGCGGAAAGTACTAAATGGAACTAAATTTTGTATAATGGGGATTTGGGTGAACGGATAGCGCTGGAATCTCTAAATTTGGAACTGAGATTACTGGTGGAGTTTAATATTGTGGAAGTTTTGGAAATTCGTACATAGGGTACGAAAAATACTAAATAGCACTAAATTTGGTACAGTTTCGATTTGGGTGAACGGATAGGGCTTGATTCCTCAAATTTGGACTGAGGATCACTGATGAAGAGTAAGAAAGATGCACCAAAGGCTTTTTGGAAACTTGAGTGTACGAAAAGTAATAATTGGTACTAAATTTAGTACAATTTGGATTTGAGTGAACGGATAGAGCTGGATTCCTGAAATTTGGAATTGATATTACTGTTGGAGTGTAGGACTGGGGAAGTTTTGGAAATTCTTACTTATGTGAATGAAAAGTATTAAATGGTACTAAATTTGGGACAATGGGGATTTGGGTGAACGGATATAGTTGGAATCTCGAAATTTGGAATGGAGATTACTGGTGGGGTGTAGAATTGAGGTAGTTTTGAAAATTCGTACTTATGGGTACGAAAAGTACTAAATGGTACTAAATTTAGTACAATTTGGATTTGGGTGAACGTATGTATGTAGCTGGAAACCTGAAATTTGGAATTAAGATTACTGTGAAGTGTAGGACTGAGATATGAGGGTGGTTTTGGAAATTCGTACTTATGTGTTCGAAAAGTACTAAATTTGGTACAATAGGGATTCGAGTGAACGGACAGAGCTGGAATCCTGAAATTTGAAATTGAGATTACTGTTGGATCATAGGATTGGGGAAATTTTGGAAATTCGTATTTATGTGTACGAAAAGTACTAAATGGTACTAAATTTATTACAATTTGGATTTGGGTGAACGGATAGAACTGGAATCCTGAATTTTAAGTATCAAGGTTGGGAAATGGCGTTGAAATAAGGAAATGGTTTTGGAAGTTCGTATTTATGATTACGAGCAGTACTAAATTTGGATTTGGGTGAACGGATAGAGCTGGAATCCTAAAGTTTTGAATTAAGATTATTGTAGGGGTGTAGGATTGAGATATTTTTAGAAATTCGTACCTTTGAGTACGAAAAGTACTAAATGGTACTAAATTTGGTACAATTTGGATTTGGATGAACGGATAAAGCTGGAATACTGAAATTTGGAACTAAGATTACTGTCGGACAGTAGAATTGAGGTAGTTTTGGAAATTCGTACTTATGGGTACAGAAAGCACTAAATTCGGTACAATTTGAATTTTAGTAAACTGATAGTGTTGGAATTAGGAATTAAGATTACTGTAGGAGTGTAGTATTGAGGAAATTTTGAAAAGTCGTACGTGTGCGTACGAGAAGTACTAAATGGTACTAAATATGGTACAATGTGGATTTGGGTGAACGGGTAGAGCTGGAATCCTGAAATTTTTGTTTGGGAAAGAAATGGTACTAAATTTGATACAATTTGGATTCGGGTGAATTAATTGAGCTGGAATCCTGAAATTTGGAATTACGATTACAGTCGGAGAGTAGGATTCAGGTTGTTTTGAAAAAGCAAACTTATGGTTACGAAAAGCACT
The DNA here is from genome assembly GCF_047663935.1 of Musca autumnalis. Lineage (NCBI taxonomy): Eukaryota > Metazoa > Arthropoda > Insecta > Diptera > Muscidae > Musca > Musca autumnalis. Next base: position 29,760 of record NW_027412344.1, read on the forward strand.
AAATGGTACTAAATTTAGTACAATTTGTATGTAGGTGAACGGATAGCGGTGGAATCCTGCAATTTGAAAGTATGATTATTGTAGCCCTGTTGCGTTGAGGAAGTTTTGAAAATTGGTACGAAAATTCTAAATTGTTCTAAATTTAGTACAATTTTAATTTGGTTTAACGGATAGAGTTTGAATCCTGAAATTTGGAAGTAAGATTACTACTAAAGTGAAGGATTGAGGTAGTTTTGGAAAATCTTTCTTATGGGTACGAAGAGTTCGACTTGATACTAAGTTTGGTACAATTTGGAATTGGACGAACGGATACAGCTGGAATCTTGAGATTTGGAATTACTGTAATTATTATGGAATTTACTGTAATTATTTTGTATTAATGTCCGTGTATGGCTGAGATATGTCGTCGAAATACGTACCATAAGTATACGAAAATTACTTAATGGTACTCAATTTGTTTTTGGGTGTAGGGACAGTGCTGGAATTTTTATTTTTTGGAGTTAGGGTGTGTATTGGTGTGCAACGTTGATCTCGCTGTTAATGTGTAAGGGTGAGATACGGCTGATCTTTTTTAAAAACGAACTTAAGGGGTACGTACAGTACTAAGATAAAAATAAATATTGATTAAAATTGGTATTAGTGCGACCAAATTTTCAGTGTTTGTCATTTCCATATTATATATTGTTTATTTGTTTTTTTTATATCCTTTCCGCATACGAAGTAGCGGGCATTTTGCTAGTCTATATATATAAATGAGCTTGGTGATAAGTGATTGACTGACTGACTGACTGACTCATCATCAACGCCCAGCCAAAACGGCTAAAGCTAGGAGCTTGAAATTTTACCAGTGGGTCACTGTTGATGCAAATGTGCGAGATAAGGCCGGGTTTTAGGAAATTCGTCCTGGAACCACAAAAAATAACAACAACAAAAATCCTTATTTTTCATTGCTCTTACGTACTTATTCACTTAGTTGGCCCTCTGCAAGACATGTGTAAAATTAACAATGCCATAACTTCTTGATATCGTAAGAGATCACACATAATTTCAAATTTTGTAGTTTACTTCTAGGCGCACATATTTTATCGTAAACCACTAAATAATAGAAAGACAAGACATTTGTTATCTTCCATTGCAACAGATGTCGCAGTTGGTGATAATGGTGTATAAACATCAATTACGCAAATGAACAAATGAGTTGCTGTTGAAGACAACATTAGGGGAATAAATTCAGAAATCGGCCAGAAATAACAACAACTAAAAACTGTATGGACCTGACTTTTTGGTAAAACTAAATGTTTGCAAATCAATGAAAGTGCAATAGAATTGTGCATATTACCACGATTTATTTGCAATTAAGAATTTTATCGTATATGGAGATGTACAGTCATAACTATTCAATTTTCAATTTCAAAATCTGTAATTTGATGAAATCGCTAAATAATTAATGAAATCAATAATAGGCCCCAGGAATATAGGAATATAGGAATTTGGTATGGAAATCAAGGTTGGCAAGTGGTGCTTCTAAAAGGAAATGGTTTGAAAAATTACCAATCATGTGTACGAAAAGTACTAAATTTAGTACAATTTAGATTTGGGTGAACGTAAAGAGCTGGAAACCTGAAATTTGGAATTAAGGTTACTGTTGTAGTGTAGGATTGAGATATGAGGGTAGTTTTGGAAATTCGTGCTTATGTGTACGAAAAGTACTAAATAGTACTAAATTTGGTACAATAGGGATTTGGGTGAACGGATAGAGCTGGAATCCTGATATTTGGAATTGAGATTACTGTTGGAGTGTAGGATTGAAGAACTTTTGGAAATTCGTACTTATGTGTATGAAAAGTACTAAATGGTACTGAATTTGATACAATGGGGATTTGGGTGAACGGATAATAGCTGGAATCTCGAAATTTGGAATTGAGATTACTGGTGGGGTGTAGGATTGAGGTAGTTTTGAAAATTCGTACTTATGGGTACGAAAAGTACTAAACGGTGCTAAATTTAGTACAATTTGGATTTGAATGAACGGATAGAGCTGGAAACCTGAAATTTGGAATTAATATTACTGTTGAAGTGTAGGATTGAGATATGAAGGTGGTTTTGGAAATTAGTACTTATGTGTACGGAAAGTACTAAATGGAAATAAATTTTGTATAATGGGGATTTGGGTGAACGGATAGCGCTGGAATCTCTAAATTTGGAACTGAGATTACTGGTGGAGTTTAATATTGTGGAAGTTTTGGAAATTCGTACATAGGGTACGAAAAATACTAAATAGCACTAAATTTGGTACAGTTTCGGTTTTGGTGAACGGATAGGGCTTGATTCCTCAAATTTGGACTGAGGATCACTGATGAAGAGTAAGAAAGATGCACCAAAGGGTTTTTGGAAACTTGAGTGTACGAAAAGTAATAATTGGTACTAAATTTAGTACAATTTGGATTTGAGTGAACGGATAGAGCTGGATTCCTGAAATTTGGAATTGATATTACTGTTGCAGTGTAGGACTGGGGAAGTTTTGGAAATTCTTACTTATGTGAATGAAAAGTACTAAATGGTACTAAATTTGGGACAATGGGGATTTGGGTGAACGGATATAGTTGGAATCTCGAAATTTGGAATTGAGATTACTGGTGGGGTGTAGAATTGAGGTAGTTTTGAAAATTCGTACTTATGGGTACGAAATGTACTAAATGGTACTAAATTTAGTACAATTTGGATTTGGGTGAACGTATGTATGTAGCTGGAAACCTGAAATTTGGAATTAAGATTACTGTGAAGTGTAGGACTGAGATATGAGGGTGGTTTTGGAAATTCGTACTTATGTGTTCTAAAAGTACTAAATTTGGTACAATAGGGATTCGAGTGAACGGACAGAGCTGGAATCCTGAAATTTGAAATTGAGATTACTGTTGGATCATAGGATTGGGGAAATTTTGGAAATTCGTATTTATGTGTAGGAAAAGTACTAAATGGTACTAAATTTATTACAATTTGGATTTGGGTGAACGGATAGAACTGGAATCCTGAATTTTAAGTATCAAGGTTGGGAAATGGCGTTGAAGTAAGGAAATGGTTTTGGAAGTTCGTATTTATGATTACGAGCAGTACTAAATTTGGATTTGGGTGAACGGATAGAGCTGGAATCCTAAAGTTTTGTATTAAGATTACTGTAGGGGTGTAGGATTGAGATAGTTTTAGAAATTCGTACCTTTGAGTACGAAAAGTACTAAATGGTACTAAATTTGGTACAATTTGGATTTGGATGAACGGATAAAGCTGGAATTCTTAAATTTGGAACTAAGATTACTGTCGGACAGTAGAATTGAGGTAGTTTTGGAAATTCGTACTTATGGGTACAGAAAGCACTAAATTCGGTACAATTTGAATTTTAGTAAACGGATAGTGTTGGAATTAGGAATTAAGATTACTGTAGGAGTGTAGTATTGAGGAAATTTTGAAAAGTCGTACGTGTGCGTACGAGAAGTACTAAATGGTACTAAATATGGTACAATGTGGATTTGGGTGAACGGGTAGAGCTGGAATCCTAAAATTTTTGTTTGGGAAAGAAATGGTACTAAATTTGATACAATTTGGATTCGGGTGAATTAATAGAGCTGGAATCCTGAAATTTGGAATTACGATTACAGTCGAAGAGTAGGATTCAGGTTGTTTTGAAAAAGCAAACTTATGGTTACGAAAAGCACTAAATGGTACTAAATGTAGTACAATTTGTATGTAGGTGAACGGATAGCGGTGGAATCCTGCAATTTGAAAGTACGATTATTGTAGCCCTCTTGCGTTGAGGAAGTTTTGAAAATTGGTACGAAAATTCTAAATTGTTCTAAATTTAGTACAATTTTAATTTGGTTTAACGGATAGAGTTTGAATCCTGAAATTTGGAAGTAAGATTACTACTAAAGTGAAGGATTGAGGTAGTTTTGGAAAATCTTTCTTATGGGTACGAAGAGTTCGACTTGATACTAAGTTTGGTACAATTTGGAATTGGACGAACGGATACAGCTGGAATCTTGAGATTTGGAATTACTGTAATTATTATGGAATTTACTGTAATTATTTTGTATTAATGTCCGTGTATGGCTGAGATATGTCGTCGAAATACGTACCATAAGTATACGAAAATTACTTAATGGTACTCAATTTGTTTTTGGGTGTAGGGACAGTGCTGGAATTTTTATTTTTTGGAGTTAGGGTGTGTATTGGTGTGCAACGTTGATCTCGCTGTTAATGTGTAAGGGTGAGATACGGCTGATCTTTTTTAAAAACGAACTTAAGGGGTACGTACAGTACTAAGATAAAAATAAATATTGATTAAAATTGGTATTAGTGCTACCAAATTTTCAGTGTTTGTCATTTCCATATTATATATTGTTTATTTGTTTTTTATATCCTTTCCGCATACGAAGTAGCGGGCATTTTGCTAGTCTATATATATAAATGAGCTTGGTGATAAGTGATTGACTGACTGACTGACTGACTCATCATCAACGCCCAGCCAAAACGGCTAAAGCTAGGAGCTTGAAATTTTACCAGTGGGTCACTGTTGATGCAAATGTGCGAAATAAGGCCGGGTTTTAGAAAATTCGTCCTGGAACCACAAAAAATAACAACAACAAAAATCCTTATTTTTCGTTACTATTACGTACTTATTAACTTAGTTGGCCCTCTGCAAGACATGTGTAAAATTAACAATGCCATAACTTCTTGATATCGTAAGAGATCACACATAATTTCAAATTTTGTAGTTTACTTCTAGGCGCACTTATTTTATCGTAAACCACTAAATAATAGAAAGACAAGACATTTGTTATCTTCCATTGCAACAGATGCCGCAGTTGGTGATAATGGTGTATAAACATTAATTACGCAAATGAACAAATGAGTTGCTGTTGAAGACAACATTAGGGGAATAAATTCAGAAATCGGCCAGAAATAACAACAACTAAAAACTGTATGGACCTGACATTTTGGTAATAACTAAATGTTTGCAAATCAATGAAAGTGCAATAGAATTGTGCATATTACCACCATTTATTTGCAATTAAGAATTTTATCGTATATGGAGATGTACAGTTATAACTATTCAATTTCAAAATCTGTAATTTGAAGAAATCGCTAAATAATTAATGAAATCAGTAATAGGCCCCAGGATTATAGGAATATAGGAATTTGGTATGGAAATCACGGTTGGGAAGTGGTGCTTCTAAAAGGAAATGGTTTGGAAAATTACCAATCATGTGTACGAAAAGTACTAAATTTAGTACAATTTAGATTTGGGTGAACGTGAAGAGCTGGAAACCTGAAATTTGGAATTAAGGTTACTGTTGTAGTGTAGGATTGAGATATGAGGGTAGTTTTGGAAGTTCGTGCTTATGTGTACGAAAAGTACTAAATAGTACTAAATTTGGTACAATAGGGATTTGGGTGAACGGATAGAGCTGGAATCCTGATATTTGGAATTGAGATTACTGTTGGAGTGTAGGATTGAAGAACTTTTGGAAATTCGTACTTATGTGTATGAAAAGTACTAAATTGTACTAAATTTGATACAATGGGGATTTGATTGAACGGATAATAGCTGGAATCTCGAAATTTGGAATTGAGATTACTGGTGGGGTGTAGGATTGAGGTAGTTTTGAAAATTCGTACTTATGGGTACGAAAAGTACTAAATGGTACTAAATTTAGTACAATTTGGATTTGAATGAACGGATAGAGCTGGAAACCTGAAATTTGGAATTAATATTACTGTTGAAGTGTAGGATTGAGATATGAGGGTGGTTTTGGAAATTAGTACTTATGTGTACGGAAAGTACTAAATGGATAGCGCTGGAATCTCTAAATTTGGAACTGAGATTACTGGTGGAGTTTAATACTGTGGAAGTTTTGGAAATTCGTACATAGGGTACGAAAAATACTAAATAGCACTAAATTTGGTACAGTTTCGATTTGGGTGAACGGATAGAGCTTGATTCCTCAAATTTGGACTGAGGATCACTGATGAAGAGTAAGAAAGGTGCACCAAAGGGTTTTTGGAAACTTGAGTGTACGAAAAGTACTAAATGGTACTAAATTTAGTACAATTTGGATTTGGGTGAACGGATAGAGCTGGATTCCTGAAATTTCGAATTGATATTACTGTTGGAGTGTAGGACTGGGGAAGTTTTGGAAATTCTTACTTATGTGAATGAAAAGTACTAAATGGTACTAAATTTGGGACAATGGGGATTTGGGTGAACGGATATAGTTGGAATCTTGAAATTTGGAATTGAGATTACTGGTGGGGTGTAAATTTGAGTAGTTTTGAAAATTCGTATTTATGGGTACGAAAAGTAGTAAATGGTACTAAATTTAGTACAATTAAGATTTGGGTGAACGTATGTATGTAGCTGGAAACCTGAAATTTGTAATTAAGATTACTGTGAAGTGTAGGACTTAGATATGAGGGTGGTTTTGGAAATTCGTACTTATGTGTTCGAAAAGTACTAAATTTGGTACAATAGGGATTCGAGTGAACGGACAGAGCTGGAATCCTGAAATTTGAAATTGAGATTACTGTTGGAGCATAGGATTGGGGAAATTTTGGAAATTCGTATTTATGTGTACGAAAAGTACTAAATGGTACTACATTTATTACAATTTGGATTTGGGTGAACGAATAGAACTGGAATCCTGAATTTTAAGTATTTTAATTTTATTTATTTTAATTTAAAGTATGAATTTTAGTAAACGGAAAGAGTTAGAATTTGCAACCCGTTCGTGGTAGGCTATAGAGGTAGAATTTCTATTTGGGTGACGGGTAGTGTGTGAGTCCTGAAATTTGAAATTAGGATTACTATTGGAGTGTAGGACTGAGGTAGTAAGGGTACGAAAAGTACTAAGTGGTACTACCTGTGGTACAATTTGGATTTGGGGGAACGGATAAAGCTGGAATCCTGGAATTTGGTCAGACTGCTGTTGGAGAATAGGATTGAGATGGAAGTCCTGGAATCCTGTTATTTGGAATTATGGTTACTGTTGAAGTGAAGGATTAAGGTTTTTTTTGGAAAATCGAATTGTACAGAATTTGATACAATTTGTTTTTGTGTAAAGGGGTTTTTGGAAATTCGTCGTAGAAAGGTACGAAAAGGGCTAAAGTGTACTAAATATGGAATCCATTGTATTAGGCAAACGCGAAGAGCTAGAATTCTGAAATTTTGAACGAGTGGTCATTGATGGAGAGTTAGGAAGATGTACCAAAGGGTATTTAGAAACTCGACCTATAAGTGTACGAAACGTACTAAAAGTTTCTAAATTTGGTACCAATTGCATATTTTTAATGGATAAAGGATATGGTTTTGGAAGTTCGTATTTATGATTACGAGCAGTAATAAATTTGGATTTGGGTGAACGGATAGAGTTGGAATCCTAAAGTTTTGACTTAAGATTACTGTAGGGGTGTAGGATTGAGATAGTTTTGGAAATTCGTACCTTTGGGTACGAAAAGTACTAAATGGTACTAAATTTGGTACAATTTGGATTTGGATGAACGGATAGAGCTGGAATTCTGAAACTTGGAACTAAGATTACTGCCGGACAGTAGAATTGAGATAGTTTTGGAAATTCGTACTTATGGGTACAGAAAGCACTAAATTTGGTACAATTTGAATTTTAGTACACGGATAGTGTTGGAATTGGGAATTAAGATTACTGTAGGAGTGTAGTATTGAGGAAATTTTAAAAAGTCGTACGTATGAGTACGAGAAGTACTAAATTTTACTAAATATGGTACAATATGGATTTGGGTGAACGGGTAGAGCTGGAATCCTGAAATGTTTGTTTGGGAAAGAAATGGTATTAAATTTGATACAATTTGGATTCGGGTGAATTAATAGAGCTGGAATCCTGAAATTTGGAATTACGATTACAGTTTTGAAAAAGCAAACTTATGGTTACGAAAAACACTAAATGGTACTAAATTTAGTACAATTTGTATGTAGGTGAACGGATAGCGGTGGAATCCTGCAATTTGAAAGTATGATTATTGTAGCCCTGTTGCGTTGAGGAAGTTTTGAAAATTGGTTCGAAAATTCTAAATTGTTCTAAATTTAGTACAATTTTAATTTGGTTTAAGGGATAGAGTTTGAATCCTGAAATTTTGAAGTAAGATTACTACTAAAGTGAAGGATTGAGGTAGTTTTGGAAAATCTTACTTATGGGTACGAAGAGTTCGACTTGATACTAAGTTTGGTACAATTTGGAATTGGACGAACAGATACAGCTGGAATCTTGAGATTTGGAATTACTGTTATTATTATGGAATTTACTGTCATTATTTTGTATTAATGTCCATGTATGGCGGAGATATGTCGTCGAAATACGTACCATAAGTATACGAAAATTATTTAATGGTACTCAATTTGTTTTTGGGTGTAGGGACAGTGCTGAAATTTTTATTTTTTTGGAGTTAGGGTGTGTATTGGTGTGCAACGTTGATCTCGCTGTTAATGTGTAAGGGTGAGATACGGCTGATCTTTTTGAAAATCGAACTTAAGGGGTACGTACAGTACTAAGATAAAAATAAATATTGATTAAAACTGGTATTAGTGCGACCAAATTTTCAGTGTTTGTCATTTCCATATTATATATTGTTTATTTGTTTTTTTATATCCTTTCCGCATACGAAGTAGCGGGCATTTTGCTAGTAAGTCTATAAATAAACTCACATCTGCTTTGCTTGTATTTAGTACTTTTGAAATTTAAAGAATCGCGGATTTCTTAAAACTTGCTCTACCTTGTCCTCTGCAGTGACTCTAATGTAGTACTAAGAGTAAAATATAAGATTAATGAATATTACTAATAATGCAAAATATTAAATAGATAAATTAATATCGTTTTTAAGCAAACAAATTAAAAATCAAGTAAATTAGATATAAGATTAAGATTAAAAAATTTAATAAAAAAAAGCAAAAAGTATGAAATATGGACAGTAGGGCTTTTTGCCCTTGTCAAACACCTTATATTGTCTGTCTGTAATGGATCTGGTTAACGGGTTTTTATTGTTGTTCTAACCAGTTTTCTCTTCAGAAAGCAAACAATTCCTTAACATTTTATGTGATTTCTTTTCTACAAAACTTCTAAGCTTGTGTGTATTTATTGGGACTATAGTATTTAAGGATATTGCCTCGTTAGAGATCGAATATTCCTTAGATTTCTTTAGTTCCGAATTTTTTATGCTGCTCCGTATTTCATTACGACTTTTTGATTCTTCAATTATTTGAATTGAATTTAGTTTTTTCGTAATTATTGGAACTAAAGTATATGAGGTTACTGCCTCGTTAGAGGTCGGTATTTCCTTAGGTTTATTGAGTTCCAATTTTGTTGTTGTTTCCACATTATTAGGGAATTCTATTTGTTCACTTTTGTAAACATCGGATGTACCATAACCAATTGTAACTACTGATGATTTTCGCTTCGTTGTTTGCATAAAGAATCATTGCAATTGTCTTGGTTAGGCGTATGTAAGGAAGATCTATAGTCACGAATGCGGTCTATCCTTGATTGTATATCTTCAAATTTTATTTGAAATTCTTTCTTTAATCGCGCCGTTTGTTGGCGGACGGCATTGTTCACTGTCGTTTTTATCAACTTCTGTAGCTCGATTATATCCATTTATTATGGAAAGAACAATTTTAAGCGATTAAAAGAACAATTTTAAGCGATTTAAATAAGTCGAAGTCTATTTTTAGTTACATTTTACGATATCAGTTAAACGGATTTAAAAATTTTTGTCACATTTTATAAAATGTTAGAATTATTGCTTTTTATTATTATTTCGCTTTGCAAAACATTAAAGACTATTTTTATTGATAAGTTTACTTACATGATTTTTATGGATAATTTAAATTTGTTAAAATATAAATTAATTCTCCAGCTGCTTCCTTGACCACTGATTAAGTTGATTGTAGATCCACTATGCTGAGAATTCAGTGGACGTGGATTTCTTTATCCTTGTTGGGCTGTGTTCCACCGGATTCCGTTTATTGGGCGTGAACTCCATTTGTTGTTGGGCGCCAATTATTTATTTTTGTTGACATGTTATGATAGAATGGAGTAACTGTCGTTAACTTATACACAAATACATATATAGTTTACATTTTGTCTGTAGACTTCATTTCAGTTGCACTATGCAACACTGAAAATGCAAACAACTTCTAGTATGCATTTTTTGAAAGTATATATTTAGACTACAAACACCGTAGAATCGTTTTGTCCTGTCAGATCCAGTTTGGATTTTATGGCATCATCTAAACCGGGCTAAGTATACAATTTTTTGCATTTATCAGGCCTTTATCTCAGAAACAAATAGGAATTTGGCCTTGCAGTCTTTAGCAATATTGTAGCCCTAAACTAGTAGAACTTATATTTTGTAAAATCACGTAAAAATCTCCATCGAGGGAATCAAAATCTATAAAATATAGACAATTTTACATAATTGCTGAAATTCTGGTTAGTGTCGGCTAAACTATTGGGAGTTGAACCGAGTAACCTTATGCAAAAATCTTCCAAATAAATTTCTCAACAGTTTATTCTCGCATTTTGGAATTCACGACATTATTGAAAAATGTACTGAAAACAACGGCATTGAGTCATTTTACAACAATGACATGTTCTAAAGGGTTGTGTATTACATTCCAGGGAATATTTTTCCAAAAGAATGTATTCAGAAAAAATTAACGGTTTTGGAGATATGGTGCGAAATGTATAAAAATTGTGGAAATTGTGCATATATTTTGAAATTTGAGGCAATAAATGTAGTTTTTTGAGTTCACTATTTCTACAAATATTTTATGCTTGTCCTTATCTACAAATGTGCTTCAGAGGTCAGAAGAAGATTTGCATTGGTTTCAGAGATATAGCTCCGAATTTCTTAAAAAACTCAATATTAAACCATGTTTAGATGGGACCATAAAATCCGAGCTGGATCTGGCACAACAAAACCAACTAGGGTTTCTTGTCGTTTTGATCTGTAATTTCAAAGAATCCTCAGATTGAACTGTTTGCACAAGATCAGCTTAAAAATGTTGCAGAGTGTTGTATAAAAAATAGTTTTTCATTAATTTTATTCTTCTATTTGCGCTAGTTTCATCAATTAATTCTCTGGCAGTTCATTTAGGAGAGAAGGGAGGGTGGCAAATAGTGAGTATTTGCCATACTCATTATACCCTACACCACTATGTGGGGAGGGTATTATCTGGCAATGTGTGTCCGTCCCTCTGTCAATCTAAACATTGTAATCACGCTACAGGTTGCATTTTTGATCGGACCGTCATGAAATTTTGGATGTTGATGTGGGTCCCGGAGGGGAAGAAGCCCATTGATTTTGGTGATGGTCGGATAATATTTAGGGTCGGAAAGGGCAAAAAACTTTGGTGGATAAAAAGACAACGTTTTTTCGAAAGCGAATATCTCAGCTGTTATATGGGGTATATCAAAAGCAAAACCCGACAATAAAAGTAAAAAATATCACATTTCAAATGATATAAGGTAGGTACTCGTAGGTGATCAAACAACGAAGATGTCACAATAGTAGCAAATAAAACCCCAATTTTCATTTTTGCGATTTTAATTATATTGACGAATATCACAGCTTTGGTTGAAAATTTTCTAAAAGCAAAGCCTGACTACTAAAGAAGAAGATCCCGTCTTTACAATGATGCAAACTAGGTCGGCGTAGGTAATCAACTAACGGAGAAATCGCAATAGTCGGTAATCCCATCCCATTTTTCTATTTTTTTGGAAATCACACTACAGGGTACCTATTCTGTAACTTTTTAACAACTTTACTCATTGTTTATTTTACAACAATTCCATTTGTTTGTTTTGTAGTTGTTACAAAAACAAAAGAAATTTTAACAACTTTTCAATCGATAAAAGTTACAGAATAGGCCTACAGGTCCCAATTTTGATCGGATCGTCACGAAAATTTGAGGGTTAATGGGGGTCTCACATATGAAGAAGCCTATTGATTTTGATGATGGTCGGATAATATTCAGGTCGGAATGGGCAAAAGTTTATTTGGAGAAAGGTCAACGTTTTATTTCAAAGCCAATATTTCTGTTTCTTTAAGAGGTATATCTAAAGCAAAACCTGGCAAGGAAAGTAGAAAATATCACCTTTACAACTATGTAAAGTAGGTTGTCGTAGCTGCTCAAACAACAGAGATATCGCAATAGTCGGTAATGCATCCCATTTTCCGATTTGTTTGTAATCGCGCTACGCTTTATATTGATTCAAAGTATGTTGGCGTAAGTGAGCAAATCGAGATATTGCAAAATTCAGTAATATACCCAATTTTTCCATTTTTTATAGTCACGCTATAAGTTGGAATTTTGTTGGGATAGTGACGAAATTTTAGGTGTAGATGGGGCCCCACAGAGGAAGAAGCCTATTAATTTTGGTGATAGTCGGATAATATTTAGGGGTCGGAATGGGGAAAAACTCATTTGGAGACAAATTCAAAGTTTTAGTCTTTGTGAATATATCGGCTTCTAGTAGGGGTATTCAAACGGCAAAGCCTGTCAATAGAAGAAGAAAATATTACCTTTACATTGGTGTAAAGCAGGTAGGCGAAGGTGGTCAAACAAGGGAGATACCACAATAGTCGGTAATGCATCCAATTCTTCCATTTTTTGCAATCGGATGGTCACGAAATTTTGGTTGCTTATGGGGGTCCCAGAGAGAAAGAGGCATATTATTTTTGGTGGTAGTCGGATTATATTCCCTAAAAGAAATGTTTACCAGTGAAAAGCTTATGCACAGGGGTAGTGGTGTAGGGCATCACATGGTCGGCCCCGTCCCGACTATAGCCGTTGCTCACTTGTTTTTATTTGTTGGACTTTGGATTTTCCTTGTGTATTTCGAGTGCGGTTTAGTTTCTGGGCTAGGTTTTTATTTTCCATAAACTCTTTGATAATTGCTATGGAGTATAGCTCCTGTATGTTGAGTAGTTTTTCATTTTTATACATTTGTTTCGTTGCTGTTGTGTTGGAGGTATTTGTGCATTTGTTTGTGTTTTTTGGCAAGCGACTTAACAATCCTGGTTTGGCATGTTTGTAAGAGCGTGCAACTATTTGCATTTCCCCATGCAGTTATGCCGTGTCTCAAATAGGATTCCACTAGGGAGAAGTAAGCTTGTTGTATTGCATGGTGTGGTGCACAGTTTCCTAGATGATATAGCATTCATTGTCACGGCGTTGATTGTTGTGAAGACAATTCATAGTATGGGATTTTATTTTGATATTTGCCTTTGGTATATTTTTCGGTCTAATGTACATGATTTTGGTCTTTGTTGATATAAATATATTCAAAGTTGTTATTGTTTTCGGTTAGTTGCGATCCTTGCACCAGTTGCAAGAGTTTGCTCAAACAGCAAAGAGTCAGAACTGATATCCTTTTGATGTAGATGGAAAGGGAAAATATTTAGAAGACACTGCCGAGACCAAACCCACTATCGGGGTTTGAAGAAACAATCGATACAAACGGTCCAATCGTCGCTTGCTTTGCTTGCTTCCTAAATGCCAAATTATAAAGGAATGCCAGAGACTCCTAAAGGGGAACGCAGGCGGATTTGCAAAGAAGACCCGGCATTCCTTTATAACTTGACATTTGGGGAAGCAAGCAAAGCAAGCAACGATTGATTCTGTTCTGGCCTTCAGGGTGGCATCCGCGACACGCCTAAGTCACTTCCGCGATAGTTTTTGCTTACAGGGCTCTTGTTGTGTAAATGTACATAGTAAATTAGTTTCTAAGTAAATCTCCTGACGTGAAGTCATATTTAGTTTTCTTTTATCTATGTATATTAATAAAAGAGTAAAGTGATTGACTGACTGACATCAACGCCCAGACGAAACGGCTGAAGCTAGAATCCTGAAATTTTGGGTGTGGATCACTCTTGGTCCGAAGGGGTCAGATAAGGCTGGGTTTTTTGAAATTCGAACTGGAAGGGTACGAAAAGTACTAAAAGGTACTAAATATGGTACCGTTTGTATTTGGCGAACCGAGAGAGCTAGAACTTTAAAATTTGGAATGAAGGTCACTGATGGATTGTAGGAAAGATGTGCTAGAAATTCGAACTATAAGTGTACGAAAAGTACTAAAGAGTACTAAATTTTGTACCAATTCGTATTTTGTGAACGGATAAAGGTTGAAAGTTGGTGTGAGAATCAAGGTGAAATGGTACGGTTGACATAAGGAGATGGTTTAGGAAAAGTATACACCTTTGTACGAAAAGTACTAAATGGTACTAAATGTTGTACTTTTTAGTTCAAACAGTCGTCGAGTATAGACGTGTTATTTTCTGCAGTGAAGTTATTTTTGTATTATCGATCAATAACATTCAGTATTAAAGATGACTACACCATCTAATGGATTGTGCGCCAAATGCAAATTTTATTTCTTGTCACATTTGTAAATCAAGATTTCATTTCATTTGTGTAAATCTGGATGGAGAAAAGATGGGTGTCTTTTTTAGTAACAACAAAAAATTTATTTTACAACTGTGACGATTGCTTGAAAGTCTCTTCTCATATGATCTCTATGCTATCGTTGCTTTCTCACGAGTTAAAAGAAATCAAAGAGACAACACTTCTCTCTGTTTCTGGTGAAATAAGGGAGTTAAAAGAAAAGTTCATTGAACTACATAACAGCCTTGAAATAGTTCGTAAACAAAAAGTGCATACTAAATCTAATAATGCTCCTACATCGAACATGCGGAGTGAATCAAACCTAGCATACAACAATTCTACCAGTGATCAACAACAACATGCTATTCAACAAACCCAACAGCGTGATTGTGATGCTCTTTCATCTGTCTCTCAACCAACAATTATAACAGATGTTGGATTGGAAAAACGCAAGCAGACCTAAACGCAAAAATAGAATAATTGCATTAGGAAGTAATGATAATTCTGAATTGAATGTTGTGCCTAAAATGAAATATGTTCATTTATCTTCGCTTCAAACCAATATTACTCCTGAGCGAATTATCGAATACATTGTAAAGAATTCACAAATACCCAAGCAACATATTGAATGCAAGTTACTTGTTAAAAAAGACGTTGATGTTAAATCTCTTAAACATGTAAATTTCAAGGTTGGAGTTTCTCATTGTTTTTATACGGATTTAACTAAACCATCGCTTTGGTCAGTTAATGTTAGTATTCGGCCTTTCATTTTTTTCGAAAGAAAGCCGGCGAATTTAGAGAGCATGTCATAAATAATAAATCTGAGATCTTTGTGTTTATTTCAGCTTAAGTCCATATTTTGTTGTAATTCAATTGTTTGAATAACAACAAAATATTTTAACGTGGATATGAAATTGATTAGTTGCGGGCGAAGGGTAGGGAATACTATAGTTTCAGTTGTCACCAAACAACTTCATCAGTTCCCTCTTTCGCAGGTCAATAAAGCCATCTAGCAAATTAAACAAAATGAGAAATTTGCTGTATGGCCCTAAAGCTGTTTACCCTACAATTTGAGTCGAACTAAAGAATTTTATATCCACCACTGTTTTTATGTCGTCTTTGCTTCGCAAATAAGCGGGGGTAAAAACAACAAGAAAGTTGTTTTTGCATTACGCATTAGTCAACAAGGCCGTGCTGATGCCTATTATTGTTGTTGGCGTGTTTTATTGTTGGACTGCAGAATTTTACATCTTTGTGTTTATTTCAGCTTAAGTCCATATTTTGTTGTAATTCAATTGTTTTAATAACAACAAAATATTTTAAAGTGGTTATGAAATTGATTAGTTGCGGGCGAAGGGTAGGGAATACTATAGTTTCAGTTGTCACCAAACAACTTCATCAGTTGCCTTTTTCGCCGACTCTGTATCGATAAACAGGTCAATAAAGCCATCTAGCAAATTAAACAAAATGAGAAATTCGCTGTATGGCCCTAAAGCTGTTTACCCTACAATTTGAGTCGAACTAAAGAATTTTATATCCACCACTGTTTTTATGTCGTCTTTGCTTCGCAAAGAATACGAACATAGGAATATTGCTTCAATAAGCGGGGGTAAAAACAACAAGAAAGTTGTTTTTGCATTATGCATTAGTCAACAAGGCCGTGCTGATGCCTATTATTGTTGTTGGCGTGTTTTATTGTTGGACTGCAGAATTTTACATCTTTGTGTTTATTTCAGCTTAAGTCCATATTTTGTTGTAATTCAATTGTTTGAATAACAACAAAATATTTTAAAGTGGATATGAAATTGATTAGTTGCGGGCGAAGGGTAGGGAATACTATAGTTTCAGTTGTCACCAAACAACTTCATCAGTTCCCTTTTTCGCCGACTCTGTATCGATAAACAGGTCAATAAAGCCATCTAGCAAATTAAACAAAATGAGAAATTTGCTGTATGGCCCTAAAGCTGTTTACCCTACAATTTGAGTCGAACTAAAGAATTTTATATCCACCACTGTTTTTATGTCGTCTTTGCTTCGCAAAGAATACGAACATAGGAATGTTGCTTCAATAAGCGGGGGTAAAAACAACAAGAAAGTTGTTTTTGCATTACGCATTAGTCAACAAGGCCGTGCTGATGCCTATTATTGTTGTTGGCGTGTTTTATTGTTGGACTGCAGAATTTTAAAATATTTTGTTGTTATTCAAACAATTGAATTACAACAAAATATGGACTTAAGCTGAAATAAACACAAAGATGTAAAATTCTGCAGTCCAACAATAAAACACGCCAACAACAATAAATCTGAGTTAAATATTTATTATCAAAATGTGTCCGGTATGAGATCCAAATGTAATTCACTTTTTAATTTCTCTGCTCAATTAGATTATGATGTTTACATTATCATTGAAACGTGGTTAAATTCTGATTTTTGTAATGGTGAATTATTAGATAATGATCAATTTAATGTTTATCGTAAAGATAGAAGTATAGAAGCAACTGGTCTATTGCGTGGAGGCGGTGTGCTTATTGCTGTAAAAAATCTTTTATTTCCTTTGTATGTAATAGTATCCAAATAGATTCTTTTTTTAGATCAGATATTTGTTATTATAATATCCAATAATAAGAAATTATGTCTGGTAGCTTCCTACATTCCCCCTAGCAGTGGGTATGTCATTTATGCTCAACACATTAATAATGTACTGTCAATGTATGAGAAATCGGATGTAAGTACTAAAATTTGCTTTTTTGGCGATTTCAATTTGAACAATGTTATTTGGACATATAGTGATAATGTTTCTACTCCGTCAAATGTAAACAAAGATTTTGAAATAAATTTCACTGACTCAGTACTCAGTATTGATTTAATACAAGTCAACAATATATATAATAAATTGCATAAAATTTTAGACTTAATATTCATTCCATCTGACATGAAATATTCAGTGCAGGAATGCTTACATCCTTTTTCTCCAATTACTGTACATCATTCTGCTTTATCAATTGCTATTGATACGTATACTTTTTTGAAAGATAAACCTAATGATCGTAACTATTATGACTTAAGTAGGGTTGATTTTGTTGCGTTAAATTCGATACTTGAAACCATCGATTGGTGTTCTATTATTGATATTGGTGACATTAATGACAGTTATGAATCTTTTTTAAAATGCTAATAAACACTTTTAACAAATGTATTCCAAAAAAAGTCCAAAAGTGTGCATCTAATCCGTGGTACAACAGTAGAGTCAGAAAGTTGAAAAATCGAAGAAATAAATTGCATGAGCGTTACATAAAATATTCTAATCCTGAAACCTATAGAGAATATAACATATGTGTTAAAGAATTTAATTTTTTAAATAAATTTTTATATTCCCAATATTTACATAGAACTGAGAACCAGCTAAAAACCAATCCAAAACATTTTTGGCGATTTATTCAGTCAAAAAAAAAAGATCTCTGGAGATTCCATCTTTAATGTGCCATGAAGGAATAGATTCGTGTTTGCCAGATGAAATTGTAAATTTTTTTGCTGATTTCTTTAAATCTAATTTCAGATTGAACTCTGTCAATTCACGTATTGATTACACTGATGTAATTTGTAATACAAATTTCAATAATATTTTTTTAACTGTAGATGATATTTATCGTGGTATAATATTTATTTTATATTTAGCTGGCCCATTACAGAACATTTGTTCTATAGGCCGAACTAAGAAGAGATCTCCATTCCTCTCTATTTGTTGCTTTGCACTCTGGAATACCGCGCCTTGTCATCTCATCATCCACTTGTTTGCGCCATCTATTCCTTGGCCTGCCAATTCTGCGTGCACCGCCATGTGGCATGTATTCATACGCCTTTTTAGTGGGTTCATCATCGCTCATTCTTTTGATATGGCCTAGCCAACGCAATCGCTGCATCTCGATACGTTTAACAATATTGATGTCGTTGTATAGCAGATACAGCTCGTGGTTCATGCGACGTCGATATTCACCGTCAACGCAGATTGGTCCGTAGATCTTTCGAAGAATTTTTCTCTCAAACACACCAAGCACTGCCATGTCTGCTTGCGCAAGTACCCAGGCTTCGGAGCCATACATCAGCACGGGTAGTATCAGTGTTTTGTAGAGCGTTATTTTTGTTTGACGAGATGTGGCTTTGTTTTTAAACTGCTTACTTAATCCAAAGTAGCATCTGTTGGCCAATACAATTCTTCTTTTTATTTCACAACTGATGTCGTTGGTTGTGTTGACGGAGGTGCCGAGGTAGACGAAGTCTTTTACTACCTCAATATTATAGGAACCAACTTCCACAGTCGGTCCGAGCTCAATGGACGCATTGCGCGTCGACACCATCAACTTGGTCTTCTCACCGTTTACCGCCAGACCCACTTTAGCAGATTCTCCTTCGACTTTTATAAAGGTATCAGTTACTTCTTTTACTGATCGACCCATGATGTCTATATCATCAGCATAAGCAAGTAACATGTGACTATTGGTGTAGATTGTGCCACTTCTTTTGACGTTTGCCTATCGTATAACCTTTTCTAGCAAGATGTTGAAGAGGTCACACGAAAGGCTGTCTCCTTGTCTGAAACCTCTTTTGGTACCAAACTCTTCGGAGAGGTTCTTTCCTATTTTAACTGAGGACCTCGTGTCAGTTAAAGTCATTTTACAAAGCCGGATGAGCTTTGCGGGAATACCAAATTCAGACATGGCTTGGAATACCTTTGAGCGCAGCGGACTGTCGAAGGCTGCTTTATAATCGACAAAAAGGTGGTAGGTGTCGATCTGCATCTCTTGGGTCTTCTCCAGGATTTGCCGCAGGGTAAATATCTGGTCAATGGTGGACTTGCCAGGTCTAAAGCCGCATTGGTATGGTCCAATAATCTCGTTGACCATTGGCTTTAGTCGTTCGCACAATATCCCTGACACGATCTTGTAGGCAATAGGGAGTAGACTTATGCCCCTATAGTTAGAGCATACAGTCTTATCTCCCTTCTTGTGGACGGGGCACAGGATACTCAGGTTCCAATCGTCGGGTACTCGTTCTTCCTGCCAGATGGTGCTAACTAGCTGATGAATACACCTTATCAGCGTGTCGCCTCCGGTTTTGAACAGCTCGGCTGGTAAGCCATCGGCCCCTGCTGCCTTATTATTCTTCAGCCGATTTATTGCTGTCTTTACCTCATCTTGGCTGGGCGGTATACATTCAATACCATCTTCTGGGATTGGGACTGTGGTATCTTCGTCGTCTTCGCTGCTATTGGATACCAACAGATTTGAAAAATATTCTTTCCATATCCTGAGTACACTATCTGTATCAGTTACCAAATTACCTTGCTGGTCTCTACAGGAGGATGTGCCTGTACCAAAGCCATCAGTTTGATGCTTGACTCTTTGGTAGAATTTTCGGACTTCATTCTGGCTCCTGTACATCTCGATTTTTTCACACTCCCGCTTTTCCATCTCTCTCTTTTTCCTGCGGAAAAGACGTTTCTCCTCTCTCCTTTTCTCCCTGTATCTCTCTCGTGCGCTACGCGTTGCTACGGATTGTAAAGTAGCCTTATATGCCGCATTTTTCTCTTCGGTGGCAGCACGACACTCCTCATCATACCATGGATTCCTTGGTGGAGGTCTCTGGTATCCAAGTATGGATTTTGCGGCTGTTTGCATGGAGTGGGCAATGCTTTGCCATTGCGCTGATATGTTATCGGGATGAGGAGGGCTTTGATTAAGCAATTGGGCTAGTTGAGTGGAATATGCTGTGGCTATCTGTTGTGATTGCAGCTTACCGATGTCTAACTTTCGTGTTGTGTCTGTTCGTACTTTGTTTGCTACGTCTAAGCGGGTGCGTACCTTTGCTGCAACAAGGTAGTGGTCCGAATCAATGTTTGCGCCTCGGAACGATCGTACATCCAACACGCTCGATGAATGTCTTCCATCTATCACAACATGATCAATTTGGTTTCTTGTTTTCTGATCTGGAGACAGCCAGGTGCCCTTATGAATATCGAGATGATTAAATCTGGTACTGCTAACTACCATGTTTTTTGCAGCTGCAAAGTCTATCAGTCTCATACCATTGTCAGATGTTTCACTGTGGAGACTGAATTTCCCGACTGTTGGGCCAAAGATATTCTCCTTTCCAATTTTGGCATTAAAATCGCCTAAAATGATTTTAATGTCATGGGCAGTGCAACGGTCATATGTTTCTTCTAAGCGCTCGTAAAATATATCTTTGGTCTGTTCGTCCTTTTCTTCAGTGGGAGCATGAGCGCAAATAAAGCTGATGTTGAAGAATTTAGCTTTTATTCGAATTGCAGCAAGTCTTTCATTCACTGGGGTGAAGCTGGATACCAGATGTTTTAGTCTCCGACTAACTAGGAATCCACAACCAAACTCATGCTTTACGTCATGGCAGCTATAATACAGTGCGTCACCTTTAGGTGTTGTTGTGACGTCTTTCCCAATCCATCGTATTTCCTGTATGGCAGTAATATCGGTCTTGTACTTTTCAAGTACGTCTGCCAATGCGAAGACTGCACCTTCTCTATAAAGAGTGCGAACATTCCAGGTGCAGATTCGCAGATCATGGTCCTTAAAACGTTTGCGGGGTTCGTCAACTTTAGAGGGGTTTGTTTTTCTTTTCTTTCGTTTTTTCATAGTAGGCTGTTTTTTCTAGGGGAGGGTTACTAACCCGACGCCAAAACCCAAGTTTTTAACGTTCTTATGGGTGAACGCGCGGCACATGTTAGCTCACTACCTTTAACGGGTGTTAAAGGCAGTTCCCCAGGTGACACCACGGGGAGGTCAGTGTCCACTTGGGATGAAAGAGGGACCAAGATAAATCCTGGGCTTTGCCACGTTAAAACCGGTCAGGACCGTTCCTTGGTATCTTCCATCCCCTACGTCACCTCGTGGTATAAACATGATAAAAAATTCAAATTCTATTGATGCTGATGGCCTTTCATATCTCCTTATAAAATCATGTGCGACATCATTAAGTTCACCGTTAACAAAATTATTTAATAAGTCTCTGACTGAAGGTGTATTTGCCGATAGATGGAAGTTTACTTTCATAACTCCTGTTTTCAAAAAAGGGTGTAAAGAGAATGTTTCTTCCTATAGATAAATTGCTAAAATTACTGTTGTTGCAAAAATTTTTGAATGTATAATTAACGAAAAACTTAATTTTTTTATGAAACCGTTTATTATTCCCCAGCAACATGGATTCTATACAGGAAGATCTGCGATCTCAAATCTTGCTGTTTTCTCTGATTATAGTTTAACGTCCTTGAGTTCTGGTTTCCAGGTGGAAACAATTTACTCCGACTTTTCAAAAGCTTTCGATTCCATCTCCCATCCAATATTACTAAGTAAATTAAATAACTTTGGTATTCATTCATCGTTTTATAAATGGATTAAATCCTATTTGTACAATAGAAAATGCGTTGTTAAAATAGGTGAATATGAATCCTTCCCATATTATCAGTTTTCTGGTGTTCCCCAAGGAAGTATCCTTGGTCCATTGTTATTTAATCTATTTATTAATGACATTCATAATTGTTTTAAAAATGCTGAGTTCTTACTATATGCTGATGATTTAAAAGCCTTTATGAAAGTTAGCACATTCATGGATTTTCTAAAGCTCCAAGAAGATCTCTGGTGTGAAAGAAATGAGTTAATGTTAAATATTAATAAGTGCTTTCATCTTTCTTATCATCATTCTAGAAATCCACTAAAGTTGTTTTTTTGGTTGGGAAAAAATATTGTGGAAGATATTGATGAAATAGAAGATTTAGGGATAACATTTGATTACAAACTAACCTTTGTTCCTCATATTGATAAGTTAATTCCATAAGCTTATTCATTGCTTGCCTTTGTAAGACGCAATTGTGTGGATTTTAAAGATCCTTATACGTTAAAAGCTTTGTATACATCATTTATTAGATCGAAGTTGTAGTATAGTTCCCTGATTTGGAGTCCGTTTTCTAGATTACACATTGATCGATTAGAAAGAATTCAAAGAAAATTTATTAAGTTTACGTTATCTTACTTAAATTTTACATCACCTATTCCTAGTTATGAATCTCGTTGCCTTCTCATTCATTTGGATTCATTAGATTTGCGAAGGAGTTTATATTCTTTGTTGTTTGTTTATGACATAATCAATTCTAAAATTGATTGTCCTTCCCTTTTGGAAAAATTTAAATTTAATGTTCCAAGTCGTTGCCTTCGAAATTTTAATTTATTTCACATTGATTGCTATCGCAATAATTATGTGTTAAATGGTCCTATTATTAGGGCTCTAATCAATTTCAATACACCTAATCGGTTGTCTCCCATTGAATTTAGCGCAACAAAGCAGTCATTTAAGGATAATATAAAACAACTTATTTCTTAATTATGTATAAAAAATATATTTGTTTATTAATGTATATATACAATACGCCATTATATATTAAACTTAGTATGTAAGCAACTCTGTTCTCTAGACTAAATGAGATAAATGAAAATGAAAAACAAGTAAGAAAAGCGTTAAGTTCGGTCGGGCCGAACTTTTTATACCCTCCACCACAAATTTCAGCCATTTCGGTGGATTAATGTGGCCACTACCTTCAAAATACCGAAATTCGGAAGGTACCGTTCTATGGGGGCTATATGATGGCGTGGACCTATACCTACAAATTTCTGGGGGAAAGTTTTATACGCATATAGAAGACTAAATACCAAATTTCAGCCATATCGGTGTGATAAAGAGGCTAAAACGTTCAAAATATCGAAAATCGGGAGATATTGTATTATGGGGGCTATATTAACACGTGGACCTATATAAACCTTTTATGGTAGAAATGTTTCTTAGCCTCTGGAAACACAAAATACAAAGTTACAACCGGGTCAAATGGGTCTAATACATTCAAAATATATTAAAATGACGCGTACTTTATAAGGGGTCTTATGTGGGGACTATACCAAAACGTGGACCTATATAGCCCAACTTTGGTAGGAATGTTTTCTGGCCTCTGAAGACACAAAATACCAAACTACAACCAATTCTGTGGTCAAATGGGTCTAATACATTTAAAATATATTAAAATGACCCATATATAGGGCCTTATATTGGGGCTATACCAAAACGTGGACCTATATAACCCAACTTTGATAGGAATATTTTTTGGCCTCTGTAGACACAAAGTACCAAATTACAACCAATTCGGTGGTAAAATGGGACAAATATCTTAAAAATTCCTTAAATCGACGGCGCGTTACATGTCATTTTGTATGGGGGCTATACGAAAGCGTGGACCTACATAGCCCGCTTTCAATACCAAAAGTCCTACGTAAATATAACATATTTTCCCAAAATTTCATCAACCTACGTCAATCCGTTCGGACGCTAGAGTGATTTCCATAGATGGACGGACATATCTACATCGATGTAGAATTGCAAGCTGATCAAGAATATATATACTTTGTGGGGTCTACAATGATTATTTCGAGTAGTTGCAAACGTAGTGGCAAACTTAATATACCCCCATCCTATGGTGGGGTATAAAAATTAAAATGACATTTGGTACAATTATGATTTGGGCGAACGGATAGTAGTTTTGAAAATTCGTACTTATGGGTACGAAAAGTACTAAATTGTACTAAATTTGGTACAATTATGATTTGGGCGAACGTATAGAGCTGGAATCCTGAAATTTTCAATTAAGGCTACTGTTGGAGAGTAGAATGGACGTAGTTTTCAAAATTCGTACTTATGGGTACGAAAAATACTAAATCGTACTAAATTTGGAACAATTATATAACGTATAGAGTATTTTAGGAGATTTTGACTCAGTATGGAATAAATTTAAATTAAGAGTCTAAAAGTTTAACAAATAATTTCTACCTATAATATCTAATTTTGTAACGTCATTTTCTTAACAAAGTATTTTACTTATATATCTAGTTTGTTCTAGGACTTACAATGAAATTTTGTGTAGAATATTTCTTCTTTTAACACCTTTCGTCTAACACTAAATTTTATTTTACTTTCATGCATCAACTCGAAAAAAGAACAAAACAAGTGTATTCAAAAAATATTTGAGTGTTTTGTTGGCAAATTTGAAGTATATATTTTCTTGATATATATTGTAAATACATATTTAATTTATTCGGCGGCATATATTAAAATTAGATGGAGAATATTTTTGTCTTCGACGTCTTCTATCTAGAATAAAATATTGTGGAACAAAACTGTATAAACTCATATATAGTACAAAATTAACCCTAAAACGTGATTTTCCTTTTTTTCAGATTCCTGGCGTTTAGGTACTATTAAGAGTTTTGGTTAACTCGGGGACCTACAGTAAAATTTATATGACAAATAATTTTGTAGAATATTTTGTTCTGATACGATCACACTTTAAAGGAGTTTTTAAACGTTTTTGAAAAAAGGGACCAAAAAGGTGACTCGCATGAGGGTTAATATTTTTCATAAAAAGATATCCCGCATTGTTGTCAGTAATATTGCCAAGAGCACTAAAATGCAAGGATTCCAAGGAATCTGATATTTCAAAACCTGTAGAAATGAGCGAAGATTGCCACACCTATTTTGGTTACTTCCCGACGTAAATTTTCAAAACGCCGATACACGTGTCTGCTTGTCTTCGGTCCACTTTCATAATCCGTGCTGGGTTTCTTGTAATTTTAAAAAAAAGTTCAATTTTGTTGTACAGTGTTTTAACTGTGTCAAATGTTTTTTGTGGAGTTGGCGTTATTATTAACGGCTCCTTGTGTTTAATGCAAGGTTTGACATATTTCGCTAAAAAGGCATCATTTCAAAAATTGAGAAGCCAATTGATAATTCCCTTCGCCAGGATGAAATCATGATATTGATAGGGATCAGTAAAGTTGAGCCAATGGGGGAATACTCCAACTCAAGCAATCAAATGAGATTGAATCTTCAACAATAAACAAAACAAACCAAAAACAGCGGAGGCACGCGCAAGGGAACTTTGTTAAAAACAAAATTCCAACAACAACCTCACAGGCAACTGTGGTGATGTTCTTTTCAACTCACAGAATTCAATGAATTCTTAGATGATACGTGTTGACATGTTCCAGAATATTTTGATTTTGCTGTTTCTTTGGAAAAGCCGAAAATTGAGTGTGATTCTCATTCATAGACATTTAAAGTGTTCGGTTTTTCGCTAAAAATGCATCATTTCAAAAACTGAGAAGCCAATTGATAATTCCCTTCGCAGGGATGAAATCATGATATTGGTAGCGATCAGTAAAATTTTGAAACATTGCCAGTTCGTTTTGAAAAACATTACTCTCTGTAATAGAGGGTAATGAATGAAGTTAAGCTAATGGAGGAATACTCCAACTCAAGCAATGAAATAAAGATACTAGTTTGAAGTTGATTTCTTTATTAATAAAACTGAATCTTGTATTTAAATACATGTTGTGGTCGATAACAACCAAATGTGAGTGTGGCCATTCTGTTGTGTTGTAATACAAATAAGACGTAGTGGTGTGTATTTTGTTTGTTTTATTTAAATACATCGCCATACTGCAAATCTTCATATCCACTGAGCTCCCTGGCTTTCTGAGCGGAGAGGTCAGCTCATTTTATCGAAAAAGAATAAGGCCGTAAAGAAGTAGTGTGGAGTTGGTTTTGGCTAGTCCGGTCCTTAAAGCATTTTAAAACGGAAAAAAATAAAAATTTGCTAAACTTTAAATATAAAACAAACTAAAAAATTTGCTAAACTTTGAATCTGAGAACCTAAAAATCTGCTAAACTTAAGAAAATATAAAAACTAAAAATTAAGGTTAACAAAAGATAACAAGTAACAATTGCAAGAAAAGAGAAACGAATATTAAGCTTAAGATGAGAAAATATTTGCTAGGTTAAGTTGTGCCGTTGAAGTGTTGTCTAGAGTTGTACTTTTTAGCTCTTTTAGCTGATCGCTCTTTTTTGTTCAGCTCTTTTAGACGAACTAGGTCGCTCTTTTAGTTCAATCGTTCTTCGAAAATCTCTATCAGTCAGCTGTCTTTTCGTTCTATCGTTCACCGGCTCTGACTCGTCCGCTTGCTAGTACGTTCATTTGTATACAAAAACATACATACATATATATGTATACCGAAAAGGAACAATCAACAGAAGAATATATAATAAATGAAGTTGAGCCAATGTGTCCAGATTTTGCATAATTTTGAAATGTGTTGGAGTATAACTAAAAAGAGTGTCGAGAAGGTCGTGAGATTTTTTTTGTATTTTTCTCTCGATTGTTGTATTTAATATTGGGCAAACAAAACTTGCGTCTTGCTTGCGCATTTTGAGTTATGCCAAAAATGGTGGAAATAGCTGTGGGTCAAATTTTTGCATTTTGGGGTTTTTGTCTTCATTTTCCCCGTTATTGTTGTACAGTATGTCGTGTTTTGGTTTAATCTCTGTGGTCACCGTACATAAGACAATGTGTGCAGGTCCATAATTATGTTATAGTTACTATATATAATGATTTATATGAAATGATGGCGATGCACAAGGGGTGAAATCGCAAAAAATGGAGATAAATTAACAAAAAAATCCGGTTTTTGGTATAACTGTCGTTACATAAAAAATTAATTTTTTTTGTGTATAAGGAGTAATATTTTTTTAAGCATCAAAGTTGCCTTTTTAGAATGGAATGGAAGTCAACTTCAGGTAGAAATCTGAGTATTAGAAAAATATATATATGGCAAAAGAAGTTTAGAAGCATATTAAAAATTAAATTAAAATGTGTCCATTCCTATTTTTGAAAGGTATTTATATTTTATATGGAGGTTATTCCAAAACGAAAATATTGATATTGATGTTTGATCATTTCAAAAATTGAGAAGCCAGTTGACAGTTCCCTTCGCCGGGATGAAATCATGATATTGATAGCGATCAGTAAAATTTTGCAACACTGTCAGTTCGTTTTGAAAAACATTACTCTCTGTAATAGAGGGTAATAAATGAAGTTGAGCCAATGGGGGAATACTCCAAGTCAAGCAATCAAATGAGATTGAATCTTCAACAATTTACAAAACAAACAAAAAACAGCGGAGGCACGCGCAAGGGAACTTTGTTAAAAACAAAATTGCAACAACAACCTCACAGGCAACTGTGGTGATGTTCTTTTCAACTCACAGAATTCGATGAATTCTTAGTTGATACGTGCTGACATGTTGCAGAATATTTTGATTTTGGTGTTTCTTTGGAAAAGCCGAAAAGTTTGTGTGATTCTCATTCATATGGGAATACTAGACACTTAAAGAGTTCGGTATTTCGCTAAAAACGCATCTTTTAAAAAACTGAGAAGCCAATTGATAATTCTCTTCGCCGCACGTTGGGGCAAGATTAACAAAAACGGGTCTTAATTGAAAAATTAAAACACAACTTTTTGATAATCTGTCTTGACAGGGTTAACTAGTACAAATTTCTACCTCACTAGCCGAAATAGCAAAGTCGCATGTTGTTTACTTTTCGTGTAATACAGTGTTAAAATTGAGCATATTTTTAAAATTTAAGAAACAGATGAAAATATTAAATTTTGCTGCTTTTAAATCGACATAACGTAGTTTTTGCTACATAAACTTGGCATTTTCAAAATGGATATTTCAAACAGAGGAAATTCTTAATATTTAAGGAAAAAATTTTACCGAAAATGTGATGTAGAAATTTGTTTAAAAAATTCGTCAAAATGTGTCCAGATTTTGCATAATTTTGAAATGTATTGGAGTATAACAAAAAAGAGTGTCGAGAAGGTCGTGAGAATTTTTTTTGCATTTTTCTCTCGTCTTGCTTACGCATTTTGAGTTATGCCAAAAATGGTGGAAATAGCTGTGGGTAAAATTTTTGCATTTTGGGGTTTTTGTCTTCATTTTCCCCGTTATTGTTGTACAGTATGTCGTGTTTTGGTTTAATGTCTGTGGTCACCGTACATAAGACAATGTGTGCAGGTCCACCATTATGTTATAGTCACTATATATAATGATTTATATGAAACGATGGCGATGCACAAGGGGTGAAATCGCAAAAAATGGAGATATATTAAAAAAATAAATTAGGTTTTTGGTATAACTGTCGTTACATAAAAAATTAATTTTTTTTGTGTATAAGGAGTAATATTTTTTTACGCATCAAAGGTGCCTTTTTAGAATGGAATCGTCAACTTCAGGTAGAAATCTGAGTATTAGAAAAATATATTTATTGCAAAAGAAGTTTAGAAGCATATTAAAAATTAAATTTCATTTTTTCCTATTTTTGAAAAGTATTTAGAGTTGAAAGAGTAGCGGAATATTTTATATGGAGGTTATTCCAAAACGAAAATATATAAAGATGATGTTTGATAGACATATTTTCAATCCCTTCATAATGCACAATTCACAGTTTGAGCTAGTTTAGTTGCAATATATGCATAAAATATTCGAAAACCCCCAAATTTGACTGTACCTCTATATGGGGCATATACCAAAACATTGACTTATATTGACAAATTTTCACACTATGAATTTTTAGGCATTCAGAACTATAAATCCTAATTTACAGATAAATGTACTAAAAAATGTTGTCAAGACCCTCGAAATACATAAAATCGGGAGCTACACTAAAATATTGACATAACCTAATAATTTTTTGCCAAATATTAGCTTAACCAATAATTTACGATATTAGAAGATTTTAGATTCATCAAATAAGAAATTTAGGCAAAACCGTAAAAACAATTCATATTTTTTATGGTACCCATTTATGAAGGCTTCGAATATACCTCTCCAATCCCTCTATTTGCACCAAAACTGTGTTCCGTTATATTGATTGAAGTGTATACATTCGAAAATTATTAACATTAGATCACTCAAATGCTTCCCTGAATTGATCTCCGTTTTTTTGGTATCATGCCCCAATGTGCGTCGGGATGAAATCATGATATTGGTAGCTATCAGTAAAATTTTGCAACACTGTCAGTTCGTTTTGAAAAACATTACTCTCTGTAATAGAGGACAATAAATGAAGTTGAGCCACTGGGGGAATACTGAAACTCAATTTATCCAATGATATTTAATCTTCAACAATAAAGAAAACAAACAAAAAACAGCGGAGGCACGCGCAAGGGAACTTTGTTAAAAACAAAATTCCAACAACAACCCCACAGGCAACTGTGGTGATGTTGTTTTCAACTCACAGAATTCGATCAATTCTTAGTTGATGCGTGCTGACATGTTGCAGAGTATTTTGATTTTGGTGTTTCTTTGGAAAAGCCGAAAAGTGAGTGTGATTCTCATTCATACGGGAATACTAGACACTTAAGGAGTTCGGTTTTTCGCTAAAAAGGCATCATTTCAAAAACTGAGAACCCAATTGATAATTCCCTTCGCCGGGATGAAATCATGATATTGGTTGCGATCAGTAAAATTTTGCAACACTGTTAGTTCGTTTTGAAAAACATTACTTTCTGTAATAGAGATGAAGTTGAGCCAATGGGGAAATACTCCAACTCAAGCAAAATAAAAAACAAAAAAAAAAAAAAACAAAAAACAGCGGAGGCACGGCAAGGGAACTTTGTTAAAAACACTTTTTTTACCCTCCACCACGAACTGTATTGAAGTGAATAGGAGCAATTAATTTTATTTCGTTTATGAAAGCACTAAACTCTTCCTTTTATTCCTTTTAAAAATTGGGCAAAACCGACCAGACCTAAACCTGGATATTCTGGACTTGGATAGTTATCCACATCGGGATCACCGTTCTATGGAGGCTGTATAAAGTATAAAACGTTAACCTGTACCGATAAATTTCTGGAGGAAAGTTTCGTAACTCCAGCGAAGACTAAATACCAAATTTCAGTTATTCT
Source organism: Musca autumnalis (assembly GCF_047663935.1). Lineage (NCBI taxonomy): Eukaryota > Metazoa > Arthropoda > Insecta > Diptera > Muscidae > Musca > Musca autumnalis. Next base: position 60,098 of record NW_027412344.1, read on the forward strand.
CATTGATTATTGTGGCTAAAACTTTCAAAATACCGAAAATTGGGAGGATCTTTCTAAGGGGGGTATATATGAACATGGAACAATACCGAAAATTTTCAGGTGGGAAGTTTAATACCACCAACGGAGATTCAATATTAAATTTCATCCGTTTCGATGCGATATTAAGAACACAACCTTAAAATACCGAAAATCGGGAAGTACGCTTCTATGGGGGTTATTTGAAGAAAAGGGCTTATACAGATAATTCTCTTCTACAATTTAAATACTAAATTTCAGTCATATCGGTTGTATATTGAGGCCACAACTTTCAAAATACCGTAAATCGGAAGGTACGGTCCTATCGGGGTATTTGAGGACGTCGGCCTAAACTTAATACCAAATATCAGCTATTTTGGTGGAGAACGAGCTATATGTAGAACATCGGGTGGTACAGTTCTATGGCGGCTATATGAACACGTGGACCTATACCGAAAATTTTTTGGTGGAAAAATGTATACCCTCAACGAAAACTAAGTACCATATTGCAGCCATTTCCGTGTTATAATGTGGCTAAAACCTTCAATATACCGAAAATTGGGATAAACCGTTCTATGGGGGTACCCCCCAAATCTTGCACGTATACCGACAAATTTCTAAGGGAAATTTTTGTTGCCCAGAAAAAGACTAAATACCAAAGTACAGCTACTTCGGTTAAATAATGAGGCTACAATATTCAAATTACCGATAATCGGGAGGTACCGTTCTTTCAAAACGTTGACCTGTACCGACAAATTTCTGAGAGAATTTTTTGTAGCCCGGATAAAGACTAAATACCAATTTTCAGCCACTTCGGTGGAATAATGAGGCTATTATTCCACCGAAATATAATAAGGCTAAACCCGTTATAATAAGGCTAAACACTTCAAAACGAAAATTGGGATGTACCGTTCAATGGGGTGTACATTAAAGACCGATACAGATAAATTTCTGGGAGAAAGTTTTGCATCGCAAAAGAGGACGAAATATCAAATTTCTGGCATTTTGGTAGTATGTAGTATAGTATAGCTAGTATAGTATAGCTAAAACCTTCAAAAATACCAAAAATTGGGAGAAATCGTCCTATGGGGATTATATGAGGGCGTGCGACCTATACCGAAAAATTTCATATGGAATGTTTTATACCCCAAATGAAGACCTACCACCAAATTTCAGCAATTTCGGTGGAATATTAAGGCCACAACTTTCAAAATACCGAAAATAAGGGGGTACCGTTCTATGGGGGCTGTATTAAGGCGTAGACCTATACCGACAAATTTCATATGGAATGTTTATACCCGAAATGAAGACTAACCACCAAATGTCAGCCATTTCGGTGGAATTTGAGGTCACGACCTTCAAAATACCGAAAATCGGGAGGTACCGTCCTATGGGGTCTATATGGAGGCGTGGACCTATACCTACAAATTTCAGGGGGAAAGTTTTATACCCCCAACGAACACTAAATACCAAATTTCAGCCATTTCGCTGCGATAATGAGGCTAAAAACTTCAAAATACCGAAAATCGGGAGATATCGTCCTATGGGGTTTATATCAAAACCTGGACATATATAAACATATTACGATAGAAATATTTCTTAGCCTCTGGAAACACAAACTACAAACTTACAACCGATTCTGTGGCCAAATGGGACTAATACATTCAAAATATCTTAAAGTGACGCGTACTATATACGGGGCGTTATAGGGGGCTATACCAAAACGTTGACCTATATAAACGAACTTTGGTAGAAAGGTTTTTTAGCCTCTGGAGACAACAAATACCAAATTTCAACCAATTCAATGCACAAATGGGACTTATACATTCAAAATATATTAAAATGACGCGTACTATATGGGGCGTGTAACGAACGTGTTGAGAAGGTGTTAGAACATCTCCAACACAGCTTGCGATGAACTATTTGGCCTGTCACACATACATCACCGGCCTTATTACTCGCCAGAAGGGGTGGTTATCGTCATTGTTCATCAGCACAAATCATCAGTTACTAGTTTTAAATTTGTTAATGTGTGCTCAATAAGGCACACATTTTTTTTTAAATTATTTTCCCAATCCCTTTTCAAATCAAACTCTAACTTTTTCTTAGTTCATATACATTTTCACAAATTTTTTTTAAAAAAACATATTCTCATTTAACAATATTTGATAAATATGAAACCTACTTCAATCATCCATTCGAATTGGAAAAAGGTAATCTATAATAAAGAGTAACATTCGTAACTTATGATAATATGAGGTCATATTAACAAGAAAAAAAATCATTACAAATGTTAACAACACCACATATGTATAAGTGCGAAATGGATTTGTAAATATCAAAGCAAAAAAACTTATGATAAGCGATCTTTTTGAACGAAATAGAATCAAGCTAACGAAGCCTTAACTATTCTAAGTGTATAACAAAAACAAAATAGGAACAATAATAACCACTGATCTTAATTACCAATTGCAAAATTATCGAATATTTATCTTTTAAATCAAAAATATTTGCTAAAGAAACAAAATCAGAATCGAAAATGAAACAAATTCAACAAAAAAAAAAAATATATATATATAAGCTGAAAATAAGTGTATGTAAATATTGATATATTATGTTAAAATTTATGTTTGTGTGTATATCTGCATTATGTACCGATTAGCTGTGAGTGCATTGACCTTCGCTCATGCTGACGGACTTTACAGAATTGTATATGTGTTGGTAATAATGTGCATAACATTTGTAAAAGTAATGTTCATGTTTTGTTATGGACATAATTTAGGTAACTTCAGATGTTTTTTTCCTTTGTTAAAATTAATAACCTGAATATATAAACGAACGAGCGTTTTGTAGGCAAAGCAGTGGTTGTAAAACTGTATTCTCTCGGTTATTGTGTTAACAGAGACGAAAAACAAAATAACAAAATAACAATAATGTAACCACTGTTAACTAGCATAAAATGACAGGAAATTAAAAGGAACAAACACAAAAAAGTATGGCTATTTCCTTTAAAACCACAGCAATGTTTTTTTAGGTTTTAGAAGTCAATTTCACAATATTCAATAAACGTCTTATTCAAATAATTGTGCAAAAAAAAAATAATATTTTGACCTCACTAATCCAGAGAGAGATAACGGTTTAACCCTCTCTGAATTATGTGCACTTTTTGGTGTTTCTTTAAGGTAAGTATATGAGTAGTATGACTTACTTTGATTGGCGGAGCTCCCTCGATGAAAGGTCTTTCAGGGGGGGTTTGGTGGAGGTTACAAAAATCTCAGCAATTCACACCAAAAATTTGTGATATTTATTTCTTGTCGTTTGTATGCCACTTAACAATTTGATGGCCACTGTTTAGGTTGTTTTATGTTTTTTTTTATAGATGGGTTTTTCCCGTAGTTATCAAGATTCTAGTATTTATAGTACCAATTCTCTGTTTCATCAATCGTTTCAGATTAAAAACACAAACACACATCACTCTCTTTTGAATTTATTTCACTTTCGACTGTTTCTTACTCTTTTAACATTTTTTTTTTTTTGAGAAACAACAACAAACTTATTGATGTAATTTGCTTAACTAGTGATCTTTTAAAAATAATTGAATATTTATAGTAATTATTCCTACGAAATGTGCCTTCTTTGCAAATACAAGCATTTAAAACTTTGATTTTCTTTTGTTTCAATGGTTTAATTCCCGGTAAATGACAACGCAAACTAAAAATTTACACTTCATCCCCGATTCACTACGGATTAAGCAACCGCACTGCAACCACGTTTGAGGTTTTGACTGCCACTAAACAATGACAAATTTGTTTGCGATCTCTCTCCTAGAAGGGACAGCTTATGGACCAAAAGGGGGGTAGCCGTACAATGAACCAGGGAAAGAAGAAACCTGAGAATAGTGGAAATTGACATACACAAAAACTATTAGCACTCAGATAATAAAAAAATGTCAGTTAACGTTTGTTAATCTTACCAGAAATATAATCAATATCGGTTTATGGTATCGCCATTAGGAAAATTCGGCATCCAGAAGCAAGAAAGAAAACTCGATCAGAAATAAGAGCCAATTGCTTCCAACGATCAGCGGCAAATCAAGGATAAAGAATAAGGCCACGATCAAAAGAGCGATTGCAAAACAGGAGTAGAAATTACAATCACTGTCCCTTTAAAAAAACTTATCCTTTTGCCAGGATCTGAACGGCGAATTAAAATGTTACTTTTGACACACTTCGAGGATTATGCAAGGCGTGATGATGTTGGCGATTTTCAATAAAAATGACCAATATGTCTGCTCGTTCACTGCCTTTTGTAACCTCGGTCAAAATATGGGTCAAATAGCTGAATTACAAATACTAACCAAAATTTCAAAATTAACATGGCTCCCTTAATGTACCATAGTATATAAAACATCAACACCTAGAACATCATTGGTGTTGGTGGGACAAGGCTAACGAATGAAAAAAAAATTTCACCACTTTCCCCACTTTCTCAAAGGGGAAATTATCTAACTTTCATTTCACCGATGTTAACAACTGGTAGGAGGAGTTTACAGTGACCAATTCAGTCGAACGATTTAGGTGTTGAGGCTGATTTGTTTCTTTCATCGCACAAATTGCATAAAAAAACACAAAGCAAACCTTTACCAAACAAAAAAAAAAGAGAAAAAAAAATATCTCAGTGGGATTCGAACCCGGGCTTCCCGCATGATAATCTACAACATTACCTCTAGGCTACCGTCAGCGCTAGGCTAAGCCTCGCTTAACAACGATATCAATAACAAGCCCTATGCGTATGTCCAGCATCAACGCCAGTGTAACAGTTTGAGAGATTATCACAGCAGAAGAGGCGAGGAAGCATCAATATAACAATTATGAATTCATCTAAAAATAAAATATTAGAGATCGAAGATTGTATTACACTTAAATCAACATTGCAGATTCATATCTTACATATCAATTGTAACTAGAATGTTAATTTACAGGAGAGCTGATAATTACCAGAGCAGATATGTGCAAACCACAAATGCTGAGGGCCAATAAAAGATAAAAATAAAACCAAAAGTTTTATCTACATGCGCCCCTACATATACCCCCCACCAAAATCAGACTTACTGGACAGAAAGGGCATTAAGGCTGATACCGCATGAAGATAACACCTATTGTCTCAGATCCTTTGCGTGATACGTGCCAATTACCTTGCCTTGTAAATCTTCAAGCTCATAATAGTTATTACCAATTTTACGTCGAACTTTACATTTAATAAAAGATGGTGCCAACTTACCCTTTTTCAAGGTTGCTTTGGGTAAAATTCCTACGATAAATTTCTTGACCCACATCATAACTTACTTGTCTAGATCTCAGATTATATTGCTTCACATTACGTTCCCGCTGCCTTTCCATTACCTGAGAAGCTTTGGTTCGAATGACATCAAACGAATCAGGTCGGTTTAAGGTCATAGATCTATCATCTAGCATATTTAACCTCCGTAGCAACAGGTATGTCGATCCATTTGTGACCATATGTTGGCCAAATGCCATAAAGTACGGGGAAGTCCCTATAGATGAGTGAATTGTTGAGCGTAAAGCACATGAAATGTGACTTAGCTTTTCATCCCAGTCCTTTTGGTCTGGTCTGATATAGGCTTTTATCGCTGCAATAACCGACCGGTTCACCCTCTCAGACGCGGCAGTGTGACTTAGCTTTTCATCCCAGTCCTTTTGGTCTGGTCTGATATAGGCTTTTATCGCTGCAATAACCGACCGGTTCACCATCTCAGACGCGGCAGTGGGGAATAGACGGCAGTATAGATGTGTTGGATATTAAAGGATTTCAGAAGTTCATTGAACTTCTTACCTCGGAACTGAGTCCCATTATCAGACACAACACTCTCCGGTACCCCGAAAGTGTGAAGCAAATCTTCCTCCATGTACTTTATTATGGCATCCGCAGTAAACTTTTTAACAGGACGAAGAAACACAAATTTAGAAAAATGATCAAGGACCACGACAATTCCGATATGTCCCGATCTAGATCTGGGGTAAGGTCCCAAGAAATCAACGTACAATTTCTGGAAGAATCTATGTGAGCTACCTGTGTCACCCATAGGAGGTCTCATTATAGTATTTGGATGCTTGGTACTTTTGCACACTTCACAAGAGCCAATATACTGCTTTACATCTGCCACTAAAGTAGGCCAAAAATAGTACCTTCTAACTCGCTCTAAACATTTGTTGATTCCGCAATGAGCGCGTAAAGGATTATCGTGATGCTTATGCAGGATTTCAGGAACCATACTTTTAGGTACCCAAAGCTTCCATGTGAGGTCATCAGCTGTAGTATCGCCTACGGCATGATCTGTTCTACGGTACAAGTATCCATCAATAATCCTTAAGTCCGGGGTAGAATCAATGTTGCTTTCAACCTTCTTTAACAATTCCTTATATTCATCGGAAGAAAAGTGTTGAGATTTTAAGTCTATGAAGACCCCATGCTCGCCCTCTACCTCAGATAAACAAGCCAAGGCTGACAGGTCGTCAGTGTTGGTACGCGAAAGCGCATCAGGAACTATGTTCTGCGATCCCTTTCTGTGTTCTATCTTAAACCGATATCCTTGTAGTTTTAAAGCCCACCTAGCCAGCCGTGTGCTTAAGTCGATTTGGGACATGAGCTTTTTAAAGAGGCGTGATCAGTAATCACCGTGAACTCATGTCCCTCGACATAAGCTCGAAATTTTTTCATGCAAAGCATTGCTGCTAAGCACTCTTGTTCGGTGACACTATAGTTACGTTGGGCTTGGTTGAGTTTCTTAGACATAAATGCTATAGGAAACTCGTCACACTCCGTATTCTTTTGCACCAAAACACCTCCTATGCCTGTCTTGCTCGCATCGCAGTGTATTAAAAACGGCTGCGTGAAGTCGGGGCTGTGCAAGACAGGGGCTGAAATAACTATGGACTTTAATTCTACAAAGGATTTTTGAGCCTCATCGGACCATATAAATTTGCGGTTTGTTTTAAGTAAATCGGTTAAAGGGCTCGAAATGGCAGCATAGTTCCTAATGAACTTTCGGTACCAACCAGACATCCCTAAAAATCGCCTAACCTGCTTAACAGATCTTGGTACTGGAAATTCCGTAATGGCTGAAATCTTGTCCGGGTCCGTTTGAATTGTTCCGTTGCCAACTACATGACCTAAGTACCGAACTTCGGACATACAGAATTTGCTCTTCTCTACATTGATCTCAATCCCGCAGTTCGAAGGCACTTTGCCACTTCCCTAAGCACCTCGATGTGCCTCTCAGAAGATCATCCAGGTAGACCAACACCTCAGTCCTGAGAGACGCTGGAACCACTCTATCCATCAGCCGGCACATAGTTTGTGGGGCATTACAAAGCCCAAATGGCATGACTTTGAAATGGTATAGAGGTCTCCCAGGAACTGTGAAGGCAGTCTTACCCTTCGATGATTCATCCAGTGGTATCTGCCAGAAAGCATCTTTCAAATCTAAACTTGAAATATACTCTGCTGTAGGCAGCCTGCTTAAAATTCCCTCAATATGAGGCAACGGATATGCGTCCCCCTCTGTCACAGCATTGAGCTTTCTGCTGTCGAGGCACAGACGATTCTTGCCAGGTTTCCTATGTAGAACGGTTGGCGAAGACCATGGACTCGAGGATTCTTCGATAACATCCATGGCCAACATCCTATCAAGCTCTTCATATATAAGCTTCTCAATTGCCGGAGAGACTGGGAAATGTCGTTGTTTAATAGGGGGTGAATTACCAGTATTAATGGTATGACAGATAACGCTTGTTTTCCCAGGCTCTCTTTCGCAAAGGAAGGAAAGATTTCAATGGCACATTGCAGCAGGTATTTTTGTTCACATGTCAAACTCTTCTGACCCAAAACATTATTGCTATCTATAGAGAAGGCTAAAGAGGAGACACCGCCCAACAAAGAGGGTGGCAACAAATGGAACATCCTCCAAAAGTCAATGCCCAAAATTAAATTCTGTAACAAGTTTGGGACAATATAAATGGACATAACCTGACTATCACCTCTATAAACTAGATCGGTAGCGCAAACCCCTGCTATATTCTGAGGCTTACCATCAGCTGTTCTAAGTGTGGTATTCAGTTTTTTGTATGGAATATCAGAACCTAGAAAATCTATGGCAGCCTGTGACACAAGACAGGTTACGGAGGCACCCGTATCTAAGAGTCCTGTCATCGTCTTACCAAAAATTCGTACCTCTGCATAAGGACGTACGTCTCCAGATCTTTCTAAAACTGACACCGAGAAATTCTTCTTCACAGCCTTTACATTCTTCCAAAATTTCTTCATCCTGTTACTTGATCGACTATGCTTCGGTTTTTCATTAAAAATTCTTTCCCTTACTTTCTTATAATTCTCCAACCTTATGTGAAACGGGATGATAGGACGGGGACCCCGACCAATAGAGGGATTTTGTTCGGAGCCGGTACTATATCTAAGAAGTTCGTTTGGTTTAACAAGTTCATCTTTGCGATAATCGGTAGAAAACGCAACATGCTCTTTTGAAGAAATGGTAGTGGTTTGAGGAATATTTATTTTGTTTGGGAGTACTGTTGAGAGCTTTGTGGTTTCGGTGCACTTTTCAGTGCACTGCCCTGAAAGTTTTTTGGCCTATGTTTGCATTTCTGACAGTTCGGCTTATATACTTGAGGAGTACCACAGCCATAGCAGAAGACGGTACGTTCCCCTAAGCAATCCTGGTATCTACGACCAGAACCTCGACAATTCCAACAGATAGTGGACAATTCTGAGACATCTTCAGGTCCAAGCAACTCAGGTTCACTAGCATCCTCAAATTCTACCTCCGCGGCACGTTTTGAAAAGTTGCCACCCCTGTAGCTAGATTGACCATGTCTTCAACTATTATCCTGTAGGAAAAATTCACGACGACTGCATATCTCTCTCAACTGACCAACAGAATATATAGACATGTTTAATATCTCATGCTGGATTTCTGGTAGAAGATTCCTGCGAAGAATCTCCACCAGCGACCTGTCATCTAAGGGTTTGTCCAATCGATCTACCACCGACTCATAAAAAACATCAAAAGTTTCATTCTGCTTTTGCTTCCTATCGCGTATAAGCTCACGAAAGTCAATGCCGGTTCTGGAGTCCCTATACTGCTGCCTTAGAGCGGTACAAAGGTCTTTACATTGGACAACACGCACTGTGCGATGGAACCTCCAGAACCAATCACTGGCCTTTCCATCAAAAAGCGCACTGGCACTGCGGCAGAGAACATCGAAATCGCCATTTAATGTTTGTCTCGTTAAAGCTTCTACACGATAAACGAAAGCATCGACTGGTAAACTCAAAGAATTTCGACTAAACTTTAATCTCCAATTGGAAATTATTTGGCTGACCTTATCAGGTCGAGCAGTTAGATCGGTTCTAGAAGTGAGATTGCTACCGCGAGATCTATTGAAAGAACCATTACCAATATTGCTGTCAGAAGGAGGTATACCCAACAATTGTTCCAATGTCTGTTGCTCAACCTCCTGCACGCTTGGCATTGGGGGATTGTTATTAACTGGAGAAGATACATCATTCATAGGAGGGGTATTATTTGAGTTCAAGTTTAAACGGGCTAAGCTTGCCTCAACACTCCTTTCGACTAACGAAGAAATTTGGTCCGATATTGACTGAACAATCCGCGCTTCCTGAGTTCCTATTAATGATGACACTACATCTCTGACGTCATCTAAAGTCAAACTAGGATGAGGAGCAGTTATACCTCCAGAAGGATTAAGAGTGTTTCTTGATGAGTAGTTTCATCATTTCTACCGGCGTCAAAATTCCTAGCCTTTGAATTCGACCTTGTATTGACCTTACTTGCGCCTGGTTTACCGTCTTTGATTATCTTGGCTCCACAAACAGGACAATCAGAATGGGTTTTTATATAGCTGGTTATGCATATTTTATGGAATAAGTGTTTGCAAACGGTTTCACAAAGGACAGCCGGGGTTTGAATTGACAAGTTGCAAATTGTGCACATCAACTCATTATTTACACCCACTGAACCAGGAGCTGGTATCTCTTCCGAACTTCTATCAAGGGGCATCATGAACTAATACCAACGAATGAAAATCGATAATATAAAAAACAAGGAAACCACAAAAAGGAAAAGAGTATTCAAACTAATTATGGTAGTAAACAGAAGTAATTTCAATAACTGAGTTTGATTCGATTAGGAAATTGGGACAAAAATTAGGATATCATAAAAAAATCAGAACCAATCGACGACGAACAGAGTGGAAAAGAAAACGAAAATTTTATAAAAGATCGATAGAGTAGGGACTATAGACTAATGTTAACGATGGTTCGAAGCATCATCACTAACGTTTCAAGATTCCATATCGCTAATAAAGTAAAAGGATCTAATCGGTTATGAAGTCGAAGACAAATATAGAATGAAATCCATATGTTGCTTTCACTCAACCAACAACCTCAAAGAAAACTTTTACACAATAGGGTGAAAGTAGGATAACATCACAACCGGTAAATGCTTCAGCACTACTGCAGTCAAAACATAGAAATTCCGAGGAAATTCTGCTATCCTGATAGAGGAAAAAAAAGTAAAAGAGGACAGAATCCAAAAGTCAAATACCAAAATTGAGAATGGACCAGACTGAAGTAACTACGACATTCGAAATATCAAGATTCATAATTTTAGAAATTTAGACAAATTTTGAACCCACTCGGGCCCCACGTTGGGCGCCAAAAACTGTAACGAACGTGGTGAGAAGGTGTTAGAAAATCTCCAACACAGCTTGCGATGAACTATTTGGCCTGGCACACATACATCACCGGCCTTATTACTCGCCAGAAGGGGTGGGTTATCGCCATTGTTCATCAGCACAAATCATCAGTTACTAGTTTTAAATTTGTTAATGTGTGCTCAATAAGGCAAAAAGGATTAGATAATACAAGAAAAGACGGAAAAGAAAGTGAGAAGATGGCCTATAGTCTAAGAGAAAAAGAAAGTTCTGTTCGGTCATTGATCGACTCACACGTGCATAGGTGAAAATCGCACGCAAGCCCACCCAACCTGTTCACCATAGTTCCACAAAGAACTTGAAGTCATTATCCATGGTAAGCCCATTCATAATTACCCTAAATTATTTTCCCAATCCCTTTTCAAATCAAACTCTAACTTTTTCTTAGTTCATATACATTTTCACAAATTTTTTTTAAAAAAACATATTCTCATTTAACAATATTTGATAAATATGAAACCTACTTCAATCATCCATTCGAATTGGAAAAAGGTAATCTATAATAAAGAGTAACATTCGTAACTTATGATAATATGAGGTCATATTAACAAGAAAAAAATCATTACAAATGTTAACAACGCCACATATGTATAAGTGCGAAATGGATTTGTAAATATCAAAGCAAAAAAACTTATGATAAGCGATCTTTTTGAACGAAATAGAATCAAGCTAACGAAGCCTTAACTATTCTAAGTGTATAACAAAAATAAAATAGGAACAATAGTAACCACTGATCTTAATTACCAATTGCAAAATTATCGAATATTTATCTTCTAAATCAAAAATATTTGCTAAAGAAACAAAATCAGAATCGATAATGAAACAAATTCAACAAAAAAAAAAATATAAGCTGAAAATGAGTGTATGTAAATATTGATATATTATGTTAAAATGTATGTTTGTGTGTATATCTGCATTATGTACCGATCAGCTGTGAGTGCATTGACCTTCGCTCATGCTGACGGACTTTACAGAATTGTATATGTGTTCGTAATAATGGGTATGAAAGTTTCAACTGATAATATTTTGGTGTTCAATTAATATCTTTTATCATTAATGATCGTTAAATGTGCATAACATTTGTAAAAGTAATGTTCATGTTTTGTTATGGACATAATTTAGGTAACTTCAGATGTTTTTTTTCCTTTGTTAAAATTAATAACCTTAATATATATACGAACGAGCGTTTTGTAGGCAAATCAGTGGTTGTAAAACTGTATTCTCTCGGTTATTGTGTTAACAGAGACGTTAACAGCCTCTCGTCTGTTAGCAAAATAACAATAATGTAACCACTGTTAACTAGCATAAAATGACAGGAAATTAAAAGGAACAAACACAAAAAAGTATGGCTATTTCCTTTAAAACCACAGCAATGTTTTTTTAGGTTTTAGAAGTCAATTTCACAATATTCAATAAACGTCTTATTCAAATAATTGTGCAAAAAAAATTATATTTTGACCTCACTAATCCAGAGAGAGATAACGGTTTAACCCTCTCCGAATTATGTGCACTTTTTGGTGTTTCTTTAAGGTAAGTATATGAGTAGTATGACTTACTTTGATTGGCGGAGCTCCCTCGATGAAAGGCCTTCCAGGGGGGGTTTGGTGGAGGTTACAAAAATCTCAGCAATTCACACCAAAAATTTGTGATACTTATTTCTTGTCGTTTGTATGCCACTTAACAATTTGATGGCCACTGTTTAAGTTGTTTTATGTTTTTTTATAGATGGGGTTTTCCCGTAGTTATCAAGATTCTAGTATTTATAGTACCAATTCTCTGTTTCATCAATCGTTTCAGATTAAACACACAAACACACATCACTCTCTTTTGAATTTGTTTCACTTTCGACTGTTTCTTACTCTTTTAACATTTTTTTTGAGAAACAACAACAAACTTATTGATGTAATTTGCTTAACAAGTGATCTTTTAAAAATAATTGAATATTTATAGTAATTATTCTTTCGAAATGTGCCTTCTTTGCAACCACAAGCATTTAAAACTTTGATTTTCTTTTGTTTCAATGGTTTAATTCCCGGTAAATGACAACGCAAACTAAAAATTTACACTTCATCCCCGATTCACTACGGATTAAACAACCGCACTGCAACCACGTTTGAGGTTTTGACTGCCACTAAACAATGACAAATTTGTTTGCGATCTCTCTCCTAGAAGGGACAGCTTATGGACCAAAAGGGTAGCCGTACAATGAACCAGGGAAAGAAGAAACCTTAGAATAGTGGAAATTGACATACACAAAAACTATTAGCACTCAGATAATAAAAAAATGTCAGTTAACGTTTGTTAACCTTACCAGAAATATAATCAATATCGGTTTATGGTATCGCCATTAGGAAAATTCGGCATCCAGAAGCAAGAAAGAAAACTCGATCAGAAATAAGAGCCAATTGCTTCTAACGATCAGCGGCAAATCAAGGATAAAGAATAAGGCCACGATCAAAAGAGCGATTGCAAAACAGGAGTAGAAATTACAATCACTGCCCCTTTAAAAAAACTTATCCTTTTGCCAGGATCTGAACGGCGAATTAAAATATTACTTTTGACACACTTCGAGGATTATGCAAGGCGTGATGATGTTGGCGATTTTCAATAAAAATGACCAATATGTCTGCTCGTTCACTGCCTTTTGTAACCTCGGTCAAGATATGGGTCAAATGGCTGAATTACAAATACTAACCAAAATTTCAAAATTAACATGGCTCCCTTAATGTACCATAGTATATAAAACATCAACACCTGGAACATCATTGGTGTTGGTGGGACAAGGCTAACCAATGAAAAAAATGAAAGAAATTTCACCACTTTCCCCACTTTCTCAAAGGGGAAATTATCTAACTTTCATTTCACCGATGTTAACAACAGGTAGGAGGAGTTTACAGTGACCAATTCAGTCGAACGATTTAGGTGTTGAGGCTGATTTGTTTCTTTCATCGCACAAATTGCATAAAAAAACACAAAGCAAACCTTTACCAAACAAAAAAAGAAGAGAAAAAAATATCTCAGTGGGATTCGAACCCGGGCTTCCCGCATGATAATCTACAACATTACCTCTAGGCTACCGTCAGCGCTAGGCTAAGCCTCGCTTAACAACGATATCAATAACAAGCCCTATGCGTATGTCCAGCATCAACGCCAGTGTAACAGTTTGAGAGATTATCACAGCAGAAGAGGCGAGGAAGCATCAATATAACAATTATGAACTCATCTAAAAATAGAATATTACAGATCGAAGATTGTTTTACACTTAAATCAACATTGCAGATTCATATCTTACATATCAATTGTAACTAGAAAGTTAATTTACAGGAGAGCTGATAATTACCAGAGCAGATATGTGCAAACCACAAATCCTGAGGGCCAATAAAAAAATAATAATAAAACCAAAAGTTTTATCTACATGCGCCCCTACAGGCGTTATATGGGGGCTATACCAAAACGTGGACCTATGTAAACATTTTATGGTAGATATGTTTCTTAGCCTCTTAAAACGCAAAATGCAAAGTTACAACCAATTCAGTGGTCAAATGGGACTAATACATTCAAAATATCTTAAAATGACGCGTACTATATATGGGGCCTTATAATGGGGCTATACCAAAACGTGGACCTATGTATGTAAACAAACATTGGTAGAAAGGTTTGTTAGGCTATGGAGACAAAAAATACCAAATTACAACCAATTCGGTGCTCAAATGGGACTAATACATTCAAAACATCTTAAAAATTCGCGTATTATATATGGGGCGTTATATTTACGCGTACTATCCATGGGGGCTATACCAAAACGTGGACCTATATAAACAAAATTGGTAGAAATAGTTTTTAGCTTCTGGAGACACAATATACCAAATTACAACCAATTCGGTGTTCAAATGGGACAAATACCTTGAAATTGCTTTAAAACGACGACGCGTCACGCGTCACTTTGTATGGGGGCTATACGAAAACGTGGACCTACATAGCCCGCTTTCAATACCAAAAAACCTACATACATATAATAGATTTTCCCAAAATTTCGTTCACCTACTTCAATCCGTTCAGACGCTGGAGCGATTTCCACAGACGGACAGACGGACGGACATGGCTATATCGATGTAGAATTCCACGCTGATCAAGAATATATATAGTTTGTGGGGTCTACAATGATTATTTCGAGTAGTTACAAACGGAGTGACAAACTTAATATACCCCCCATCCTATGGTGGAGGGTATAACAAAATTCCAGCAACATCCTCACAGGCAACTGTGGTGATGTTCTTTTCAACTCACAGAATTCGATGAATTCTTATGGGTAGTTTACACGATATGTTTTTTACATATGAGCTGTCACTTTGCATATATATTTTGTGTGGGAGAAGTGACAACTCATATGTAACAAACATATCGTGTAAAGTACCCATTAGTTGATACATGCTGACATGTTGCAGAATATTTTGATTTTGGTGTTTCATTGGAAAAGCCGAAAAGTGAGTGTGATTTTCATTCATATGGGAATACTAGACTGTTAAAGAGTTTGGTTTTTCGCTAAAAAGGCATCATTTCAAAACTTGAGAAGCCAATTGATAATTCCCTTCGCCGGGATGAAATCATGATATTGATAGCGATCAGTAAAATTTTGCAACACTGTCAGTTCGTTTTGAAAAACATTACTCTCTGTAGTAGAGGGTAATAAATGAAGTTGAGCCAATGGGGGAATACTCCAACTCAAGCAATCAAATGAGATTGAATCTTCAACAATAAACAAAACAAACAAAAAACAGCGGAGGCACGCTGCTAACTTTGTTAAAAACCAAATTCCAACAACAACCTCACAGGCAACTGTGGTGATGTTCTTTTCAACTCACAGAATTCGATGAATTCTTAGTTGATACGTGCTGACATGTTGCAGAATATTTTGATTTTGGTGTTTCTTTGGAAAAGCCGAAAAGTTAGTGTGATTCTCATTCATATGGGAATACTAGACACTTAATGAGTTCGGTTTTTCGCTAAAAAGGCATCATTTAAAAAACTGAGAAGCCAATTGATAATTCCCTTCGTCGCACGTTTGGGCAAGATTGAAAAAAAGGGTTTTAATTGAAAAATTGAAACACAACTTTTTGATAATCTGCCTTGACACGGTTAACAAGTACAAAATTCTACCTCACTAGCCGAAATAGCAAAGTCGTATGTTGTTTACTTTTCGTGTAACACAGTGTTAAAATTTAACATATTTTTAAAATTTAGGAAACAGGTGAAAATTTTAAATTTTGCTGCTTTTAAATCGACATTACGTAGTTTTTGCTACATAAGCTTGGCACTTTCAAAATGGATATTTCAAACAGAGGTAATTCTGAATATTTAAGGAAAAAATTGTACCGAAAATGTGATGTAGAAATGTGTTTAAAAAATTCGTCAAAATGTGTCCAGATTTTGCATAATTTTGAAATGCATTGGAGTATAACATAAAAGAGTGTCGAGAAGGTCGTGAGATTTTTTTTTGTATTTTTCTCTCGATTGTCGTCTTTGATATTGCGGAAACAAAACTTGCGTCTGGCTTCGCATTTTGAGTTATGTCAAAAATGGTGGAAGTAGCTGTGGGTCAAATTTTTGCATTTTGCGGTTTTTGTCTTCATTTTCCCCGTTATTGTTGTACAGTATGTCGTGTTTTGGTTTAATGTCTGTGGTCACCGTACATAAGACAATGTGTGCAGGTCCACCATTATGTTATAGTTACTATATATAATGATTTATATGAAATTATTTAAAAAACTGATATCGGGTGAAATCGCAAAAAATGGAGATTAATTAAAAAAATAAATTCGGTTTTTGGTATAACTGTCGTTACATAAAAAATTAAATTTTCTTGTGCATAAGGAGTACTATTTTTTTACGCATCAAAGGTTCCTTTTTTAGAGTGGAATCGTCAACTTCAGGTAGAAATCTGAGTATTAGAAAAATATATTTATGGCAAAAGAAATTTAGAAACATATTAAAAATTAAATTAAAATGTATCCATTTTTCCTTTTTGAAAAGTATTTAGAGTTAAAAAAGTAGCGGAATATTATTTATGGAGGTTCTTCCAAAACGAAAAAATATATAAAGATGATGTTTGATAGAAATATTTTCAATCCCTTCATAATGCACAATTCACAATTTGAGCTAGTTTAGTTGCAATATATGCATAAAATATTCGAAAACCCCCAAATTTGACTGTACCTCTATATGGGGCCTATACCGAAATATTGACTTATATTGACAAATTTTCACACTATGAATTTTTAGGCATTCAGAACTATAAATCCTAATTTACAGATAAATGTACTAAAAAATGTGGTCAAGACCCTCGAAATACATAAAATCGGGAGCTACACTAAAATATTGACATAACTTAATGATTTTTTGCCAAATATTAGCTTAGCCAATAATTTTTCATATTAGAAGATTTTAGACTCATCAAATAAGAAATTTAGGCAAAACCGTAAAAACACTTCATAGTTTTTATGGTAACCATTTATGAAGGCTTCGAATATACCTCTCCAATCCCTCTATTTGCACCAAAACTGTGTTCTGTTATATTGATTGAAGTGTAAACATTCGAAAATTATTAACATTAGATCACTCAAATGCTTCCCTGATTTAATCTCCGTTTTTTGGTATCTTGCCGCAATGTGCGTCGGGATGAAATCATGATATTGGTAGCGATCAGTAACATTTTGCAACACTGTCAGTTCGTTTTGAAAAACATTACTCTCTGTAATAGAGGGCAATAAATGAAGTTGAGCCAATGGGGGAATACTCCAACTCAATCAATCAAATGAGATTGAATCTTCAACAATAAACAAAGCAAACCAAAAACAGCGGAGGCACGCGCAAGGGAACTTTGTTAAAAACAAAATTCCAACAACAACCTCACAGGCAACTGTGGTGATGTTCTTTTCAACTCACAGAATTCAATGAATTCTTAGT
This sequence comes from Musca autumnalis, assembly GCF_047663935.1. NCBI lineage: Eukaryota > Metazoa > Arthropoda > Insecta > Diptera > Muscidae > Musca > Musca autumnalis. Next base: position 77,905 of record NW_027412344.1, read on the forward strand.
TGATACGTGTTGACATGTTGCAGAATATTTTGATTTTGCTGTTTCTTTGGAAAAGCCGAAAACTGAGTGTGATTTTCATTCATATGGGAATACTAGACACTTAAAGAGTTTGGTTTTTCGCTAAAAATGCATCATTTCAAAAACTAAGAAGCCAATTTATAATTCCCTTCGCAGGGATAAAATCATGATATTGGTAGCGATCAGTAAAATTTTGAAACACTGCTAGTTCGTTTTGAAAAACATTACTCTCTGTAATAGAGGGTAATAAATGAAGTTAAGCCAATGGAGGAATACTCCAACTCAAGCAATGAAATAAAAATACTAGTTTGAAGTTGATTTCTTTACTAATAAAACTGAATCTTGTATTTAAATACATGTTGTGGTCGATAACAACCAAATGTGAGTATGGCCATTCTGTTGTGTTGAAATACAAATATGTCGTAGTGTTGTATATTTTGTTTGTTTTATTTAAATATATCGCCATACTGCATATCTTCATATCCACGTATTAAGTATTAATGAAACTTAAAGAGGAAAAAAATGTGCAAAAGCTAAAAATTTGCTGAATTTTAAATTGAAAACGAAAAGAAAGTAATAAAAATTTGCTAAACTTTAGATATAAAACAAACTAAAAAATTTACTAAACTTTAAATCTGAGGAATTAAAAATTTGCTAGATGTAAAAAAAAAAATATAAAAAAAAAAATTGCTAAACTTAAAATCTGAGAAACTAAAAATCTGTAAACCTTAAAAAAATATAAAAACTAAAAATTAAGGTTAACAAAAGATAACAAGTAACAATTGCAAGAAAAAAGAAACGAATATTAAGCTTAAGATAAGAAAATATTTGCTAGGTTGAGTTGTGCCGTTGAAGTGTTGTCTAGAGTTGTACTTTTTAGCTGATCGCTCTTTTTTGTTCAGCTCTTTTAGGCGAACTAGGCCGCTCTTTTAGTTCAATCGTTCTTCGAAAATCTCTGTCAGTCAGCTGTCTTTTCGTTTTATCGTTCACCGGCTCTGACTCGTCCGCTTGCTAGTACGTTCATTTGTATACAAAAACATACATACATATATATGTATACCGAAAAGGAACAAACATCAAAAGAATATTTTAAAGAACTTAGCAACAAAATAGGTTTCGTCTGATTAAACGGCAAATTTGGAATTTTTAAAACTTTCAATTTGTAATTATTTAAGTTTAAAAATAAACGAAAATATTAAAATTACGATGAATAAAGCTGTGTGTTCATATGTGTGTAAAATACAAAATGTAAACAAAACTATTACCTTTATAAAGTCATCAGTTAACTCTGACGACGGCGTCACTTCTGATATGTGAACGACGTTCTTTAATCGTTCCTTATTTGGTCGTTTATAACACTATATATGAAATTCGGATGGTTATTATCTAACTTTCATTTCACCGATGTTAACAACAGGTAGGAGGAGTTTACAGTGACCAATTCAGTAGTCAGCCGAACGATTTAGGTATTGAGGCTGATTTGTTTCTTTCATCGCACAAATTGCATAAAAAAACACAAAGCAAACCTTTACCAAACAAAAAAAAAAAAGAGAAAAAAAAATATCTCAGTGGGATTCGAACCCGGGCTTCCCGCATGATAATCTACAACATTACCTCTAGGCAAAGCCTCGCTTAACAACGATATCAACAACAAGCCCTATGCGTATGTCCAGCATCAACGCCAGTGTAACAGTTTGAGAGATTATCACAGCAGAAGAGGCGAGGAAGCATCAATACAACAATTATGAACTCATCTAAAAATAGAATATTACAGATCGAAGATTGTATTACACTTAAATCAACATTGCAGATTCATATATTACATATCAATTGTAACTAGAATGTTAATTTACAGGAGAGCTGATAATTACCAGAGCAGATATGTGCAAACCACAAATGCTGAGGGCCAATAAAAAGATAAAAATAATAACAAAAGTTTTATCTACATGCGCCCCTACAGGCGTTATATGGGGGCTATACCAAAACGTGGACCTATGTAAACATTTTATGGTATGATTATTTCGAGTAGTTACAAACGGAGTGACAAACTTAATATACCCCCCATCCTATGGTGGAGGGTATAACAAAATTCCAACAACATCCTCACAGGCAACTGTGGTGATGTTCTTTTTAACTCACAGAATTCGATGAATTCTTATGGGTAGTTTACACGATATGTTTTTTACATATGAGCTGTCACTTTGCATATATATTTTGTGTGGGAGAAGTGCCAACTCATATGTAACAAACATATCGTGTAAAGTACCTATTAGTTGATACATGCTGACATGTTGCAGAATATTTTGATTTTGGTGTTTCATTGGAAAAGCCGAAAAGTGAGTGTGATTTTCATTCATATGGGAATACTAGACTGTTAAAGAGTTTGGTTTTCCGCTAAAAAGGCATCATTTAAAAAACTGAGAAGCCAATTGATAATTCCCTTCGTCGCACGTTTGGGCAAGATTGAAAAAAAGGGTTTTAATTGAAAAATTGAAACACAACTTTTTGATAATCTGCCTTGACACGGTTAACAAGTACAAAATTCTACCTCACTAGCCGAAATAGCAAAGTCGTATGTTGTTTACTTTTCGTGTAACACAGTGTTAAAATTTAACATATTTTTAAAAATTAGGAAACAGGTGAAAATTTTAAATTTTGCTGCTTTTAAATCGACATAACGTAGTTTTTGCTACATAAGCTTGGCACTTTCAAAATGGATATTTCAAACAGAGGTAATTCTGAATATTTAAGGAAAAAATTGTACCGAAAATGTGATGTAGAAATGTGTTTAAAAAATTCGTCAAAATGTGTCCAGATTTTGCATAATTTTGAAATGCATTGGAGTATAACATAAAAGAGTGTCGAGAAGGTCGTGAGATTTTTTTTTTGTATTTTTCTCTCGATTGTCGTCTTTGATATTGCGGAAACAAAACTTGCGTCTGGCTTCGCATTTTGAGTTATGTCAAAAATGGTGGAAGTAGCTGTGGGTCAAATTTTTGCATTTTGCGGTTTTTGTCTTCATTTTCCCCGTTATTGTTGTACAGTATGTCGTGTTTTGGTTTAATGTCTGTGGTCACCGTACATAAGACAATGTGTGCAGGTCCACCATTATGTTATAGTTACTATATATAATGATTTATATGAAATTATTTAAAAAACTGATATCGGGTGAAATCGCAAAAAATGGAGATTAATTAAAAAAATAAATTCGGTTTTTGGTATAACTGTCGTTACATAAAAAATTAAATTTTCTTGTGCATAAGGAGTACTATTTTTTACGCATCAAAGGTGCCTTTTTTAGAGTGGAATCGTCAACTTCAGGTAGAAATCTGAGTATTAGAAAAATATATTTATGGCAAAAGAAATTTAGAAGCATATTAAAAATTAAATTAAAATGTATCCATTTTTCCTTTTTGAAAAGTATTTAGAGTTAAAAAAGTAGCGGAATATTATTTATGGAGGTTATTCCAAAACGAAAAAATATATAAAGATGATGTTTGATAGAAATATTTTCAATCCCTTCATAATGCACAATTCACAATTTGAGCTAGTTTAGTTGCAATATATGCATAAAATATTCGAAAACCCCCAAATTTGACTGTACCTCTATATGGGGCCTATACCGAAATATTGACTTATATTGACAAATTTTCACACTATGAATTTTTAGGCATTCAGAACTATAAATCCTAATTTACAGATAAATGTACTAAAAAATGTGGTCAAGACCCTCGAAATACATAAAATCGGGAGCTACACTAAAATATTGACATAACTTAATGATTTTTTGCCAAATATTAGCTTAGCCAATAATTTTTCATATTAGAAGATTTTAGACTCATCAAATAAGAAATTTAGGCAAAACCGTAAAAACACTTCATAGTTTTTATGGTAACCATTTATGAAGGCTTCGAATATACCTCTCCAATCCCTCTATTTGCACCAAAACTGTGTTCTGTTATATTGATTGAAGTGTAAACATTCGAAAATTATTAACATTAGATCACTCAAATGCTTCCCTGATTTAATCTCCGTTTTTTGGTATCTTGCCGCAATGTGCGTCGGGATGAAATCATGATATTGGTAGCGATCAGTAACATTTTGCAACACTGTCAGTTCGTTTTGAAAAACATTACTCTCTGTAATAGAGGGCAATAAATGAAGTTGAGCCAATGGGGGAATACTCCAACTCAATCAATCAAATGAGATTGAATCTTCAACAATAAACAAAGCAAACCAAAAACAGCGGAGGCACGCGCAAGGGAACTTTGTTAAAAACAAAATTCCAACAACAACCTCACAGGCAACTGTGGTGATGTTCTTTTCAACTCACAGAATTCAATGAATTCTTAGTTGATACGTGTTGACATGTTGCAGAATATTTTGATTTTGCTGTTTCTTTGGAAAAGCCGAAAACTGAGTGTGATTTTCATTCATATGGGAATACTAGACACTTAAAGAGTTTGGTTTTTCGCTAAAAATGCATCATTTCAAAAACTAAGAAGCCAATTTATAATTCCCTTCGCAGGGATAAAATCATGATATTGGTAGCGATCAGTAAAATTTTGAAACACTGCTAGTTCGTTTTGAAAAACATTACTCTCTGTAATAGAGGGTAATAAATGAAGTTAAGCCAATGGAGGAATACTCCAACTCAAGCAATGAAATAAAAATACTAGTTTGAAGTTGATTTCTTTACTAATAAAACTGAATCTTGTATTTAAATACATGTTGTGGTCGATAACAACCAAATGTGAGTATGGCCATTCTGTTCTGTTGAAATACAAATATGTCGTAGTGTTGTATATTTTGTTTGTTTTATTTAAATACATCGCCATACTGCATATCTTCATATCCACGTATTAAGTATTAATGAAACTTAAAGAGGAAAAAAATGTGCAAAAGCTAAAAATTTGCTGAATTTTAAATTGAAAACGAAAAGAAAGTAATAAAAATTTGCTAAACTTTAGATATAAAACAAACTAAAAAATTTACTAAACTTTAAATCTGAGGAATTAAAAATTTGCTAGATGTAAAAAAAAAAATATAAAAAACAAAAATTGCTAAACTTAAAATCTGAGAAACTAAAAATCTGTAAACCTTAAAAAAATATAAAAACTAAAAATTAAGGTTAACAAAAGATAACAAGTAACAATTGCAAGAAAAAAGAAACGAATATTAAGCTTAAGATAAGAAAATATTTGCTAGGTTGAGTTGTGCCGTTGAAGTGTTGTCTAGAGTTGTACTTTTTAGCTGATCGCTCTTTTTTGTTCAGCTCTTTTAGGCGAACTAGGTCGCTCTTTAGTTCAATCGTTCTTCGAAAATCTCTGTCAGTCAGCTGTCTTTTCGTTTTATCGTTCACCGGCTCTGACTCGTCCGCTTGCTAGTACGTTCATTTGTATACAAAAACATACATACATATATATGTATACCGAAAAGGAACAAACATCAAAAGAATATTTTAAAGAACTTAGCAACAAAATAGGTTTCGTCTGATTAAACGGCAAATTTGGAATTTTTAAAACTTTCAATTTGTAATTATTTAAGTTTAAAAATAAACGAAAATATTAAAATTACGATGAATAAAGCTGTGTGTTCATATGTGTGTAAAATACAAAATGTAAACAAAACTATTACCTTTACAAAGTCATCAGTTAACTCTGACGACGGCGTCACTTCTGATATGTGAACGACGTTCTTTAATCGTTCCTTATTTGGTCGTTTATAACACTATATATGAAATTCGGATGGTTATTATCTAACTTTCATTTCACCGATGTTAACAACAGGTAGGAGGAGTTTACAGTGACCAATTCAGTAGTCAGCCGAACGATTTAGGTATTGAGGCTGATTTGTTTCTTTCATCGCACAAATTGCATAAAAAAACACAAAGCAAACCTTTACCAAACAAAAAAAAAGAGAAAAAAAAATATCTCAGTGGGATTCGAACCCGGGCTTCCCGCATGATAATCTACAACATTACCTCTAGGCTAAGCCTCGCTTAACAACGATATCAATAACAAGCCCTATGCGTATGTCCAGCATCAACGCCAGTGTAACAGTTTGAGAGATTATCACAGCAGAAGAGGCGAGGAAGCATCAATACAACAATTATGAACTCATCTAAAAATAGAATATTACAGATCGAAGATTGTATTACACTTAAATCAACATTGCAGATTCATATATTACATATCAATTGTAACTAGAATGTTAATTTACAGGAGAGCTGATAATTACCAGAGCAGATATGTGCAAACCACAAATGCTGAGGGCCAATAAAAAGATAAAAATAATAACAAAAGTTTTATCTACATGCGCCCCTACAGGCGTTATATGGGGGCTATACCAAAACGTGGACCTATGTAAACATTTTATGGTATGATTATTTCGAGTAGTTACAAACGGAGTGACAAACTTAATATACCCCCCATCCTATGGTGGAGGGTATAACAAAATTCCAACAACATCCTCACAGGCAACTGTGGTGATGTTCTTTTTAACTCACAGAATTCGATGAATTCTTATGGGTAGTTTACACGATATGTTTTTTACATATGAGCTGTCACTTTGCATATATATTTTGTGTGGGAGAAGTGCCAACTCATATGTAACAAACATATCGTGTAAAGTACCTATTAGTTGATACATGCTGACATGTTGCAGAATATTTTGATTTTGGTGTTTCATTGGAAAAGCCGAAAAGTGAGTGTGATTTTCATTCATATGGGAATACTAGACTGTTAAAGAGTTTGGTTTTCCGCTAAAAAGGCATCATTTAAAAAACTGAGAAGCCAATTGATAATTCCCTTCGTCGCACGTTTGGGCAAGATTGAAAAAAAGGGTTTTAATTGAAAAATTGAAACACAACTTTTTGATAATCTGCCTTGACACGGTTAACAAGTACAAAATTCTACCTCACTAGCCGAAATAGCAAAGTCGTATGTTGTTTACTTTTCGTGTAACACAGTGTTAAAATTTAACATATTTTTAAAATTTAGGAAACAGGTGAAAATTTTAAATTTTGCTGCTTTTAAATCGACATAACGTAGTTTTTGCTACATAAGCTTGGCACTTTCAAAATGGATATTTCAAACAGAGGTAATTCTGAATATTTAAGGAAAAAATTGTACCGAAAATGTGATGTAGAAATGTGTTTAAAAAATTCGTCAAAATGTGTCCAGATTTTGCATAATTTTGAAATGTATTGGAGTATAACATAAAAGAGTGTCGAGAAGGTCGTGAGAATTTTTTTTGTATTTTTCTCTCGATTGTCGTCTTTGATATTGCGGAAACAAAACTTGCGTCTGGCTTGCGCATTTTGAGTTATGTCAAAAATGGTGGAAATAGCTGTGGGTCAAATGTTTGCATTTTGGGGTTTTTGTCATCATTTTCCCCGTTATTGTTGTACAGTATGTCGTGTTTTGGTTTAATGTCTGCGGTCACCGTACATAAGACAATGTGTGCAGGTCCACCATTATGTTATAGTTACTATATATAATGATTTATATGAAATTATTTAAAAAACTGATATCGGGTGAAATCGCAAAAAATGGAGATTAATTAAAAAAATAAATTCTGTTTTTGGTATAACTGTCGTTACATAAAAAATTAAATTTTCTTGTGCATAAGGAGTAATATTTTTTTACGCATCAAAGGTGCCTTTTTTTGGATGGAATCGTCAACTTCAGGTAGAAATCTGAGTATTAGAAAAATATATTTATGGCAAAAGAAATTTAGAAGCGTATTAAAAATTAAATTAAAATGTATCCATTTTTCCTTTTTGAAAAGTATTTAGAGTTAAAAAAGTAGCGGAATATTATTTATGGAGGTTATTCCAAAACGAAAAAATAGATAAAGTTGATGTTTGATAGAAATATTTTCAATCCCTTCATAATGCTCAATTCACAATTTGAGCTAGTTTAGTTGCAATATATGCATAAAATATTCGAAAACCCCCAAATTTGACTGTACCTCTATATGGGGCCTATACCAAAATATTGACTTATATTGACAAATTTTCACACTATGAATTTTTAGGCATTCAGAACTATAAATCCTAATTTACAGATAAATGTACTAAAAAATGTGGTCAAGGCCCTCGAAATACATAAAATCGGGAGCTACACTAAAATATTGACATAACTTAATGATTTTTTGCCAAATATTAGCTAAGCCAATAATTTTTCATATTAGAAGATTTTAGACTCATCAAATAAGAAATTTAGGCAAAACCGTAAAAACACTTCATAGTTTTTGTGGTACCCATTTATGAAGGCTTCGAATATACCTCTCCAATCCCTCTATTTGCACCAAAACTGTGTTCTGTTATATTGATTGAAGTGTAAACATTCGAAAATTATTAACATTAGATCACTCAAATGCTTCCCTGAATTAATCTCCGTTTTTTGGTATCTTGCCCCAATGTGCGTCGGGATGAAATCATGATATTGGTAGCGATCAGTAACATTTTGCAACACTGTCAGTTCCTTTTGAAAAACATTACTCTCTGTAATAGAGGGCAATAAATGAAGTTGGGGGAATACTCCAACTCAATCAATCAAATGAGATTGAATCTTCAACAATAAACAAAGCAAACCAAAAACAGCGGAGGCACGCGCAAGGGAACTTTGTTAAAAACAAAATTCCAACAACAACCTCACAGGCAACTGTGGTGATGTTCTTTTCAACCCACAGAATTCAATGAATTCTTAGTTGATACGTGTTGACATGTTGCAGAATATTTTGATTTTGCTGTTTCTTTGGAAAAGCCGAAAATTGAGTGTGATTTTCATTCATATGGGAATACTAGACACTTAAAGAGTTTGGTTTTTCGCTAAAAATGCATCATTTCAAAAACTGAGAAGCCAATTTATAATTCCCTTCGCAGGGATGAAATCATGATATTGGTAGCGATCAGTAAAATTTTGAAACACTGCTAGTTCGTTTTGAAAAACATTACTCTCTGTAATAGAGGGTAATAAATGAAGTTAAGCCAATGGAGGAATACTCCAACTCAAGCAATGAAACAAAAATACTAGTTTGAAGTTGATTTCTTTATTAATAAAACTGATTCTTGTATTTACATACATGTTGTGGTCGATAACAACCAAATGTGAGTATGGCCATTCTGTTGTGTTGAAATACAAATATGTCGTAGTGTTGTATATTTTGTTTGTTTTATTTAAATGCATCGCCATACTGCATATCTTCATATCCACGTATTAAGTATTAATGAAACTTAAAGAGGAAAAAAATGTGCAAAAGCTAAAAATTTGCTGAATTTTAAATTGAAAACGAAAAGAAAGTAATAAAAATGTGCTAAACTTTATATATAAAACAAACTAAAAAATTTACTAAACTTTAAATCTGAGGAATTAAAAATTTGCTAGATGTAAAAAAAACTAAAAAAAAAATTGCTAAACTCAAAATCTGAGAAACTAAAAATCTGTAAACCTTAAAAAAATATAAAAACTAAAAATTAAGGTTAACAAAAGATAACAAGTAACAATTGCAAGAAAAGAGAAACGAATATTAAGCTTAAGATAAGAAAATATTTGCTAGGTTGAGTTGTGCCGTTGAAGTGTTGTCTAGAGTTGTACTTTTTAGCTGATCGCTCTTTTTTGTTCAGCTCTTTTAGGCGAACTAGGTCGCTCTTTTAGTTCAATCGTTCTTCGAAAATCTCTGTCAGTCAGGTGTCTTTTCGTTCTATCGTTCACCGGCTCTGACTCGTCCGCTTGCTAGTACGTTCATTTGTATACAAAAACATACATACATATATATGTATACCGAAAAGGAACAAACATCAAAAGAATATTTTAAAGAACTTAGCAACAAAATAGGTTTCGTCTAATTAAACGGCAAATTTGGAATTTTTAAAACGTTCAATTTGTAATTATTTAATTTCAAAAATAAACGGAGATATTAAAATTACGATGAATAAAGCTGTGTGTTCATATGTGTGTAAAATACAAAATGTAAACAAAACTATTACCTTTACAAAGTCATCAGTTAACTCTGACGACGGCGTCACTTCTGATATGTGAACGACGTTCTTTAATCTTTCCTTATTTGGTCGTTTATAACACTATATATGAAATTCGGATGGTTACGCTTCTGAATTAGGGCATCAGAAAGTCGTTTTTTGTCAACGACAGATTCATCACGCCATAACTCAGAAGTCTGACAAACGGCGATCAATAACATATACGAAATTCAATGAAATACATAATCATAGACTGATCCCTACTTATAAATTTCAGAAAAAGTGGAATGTACAAATAGCATAGAATATGCGGTCAAATTTTTAAGTCGATTGGAACAATATTGACTTAGTATTAGTGTTGGATGGGAACATATTATTTTATTTTGTAAAATAATATTCAAATAGAAAGCGCACGGACGTGTTTTGTACAAGCTCCAATAAAATACTTTTTATTTCGTGAAAAACGTTAATCCTCACCAAAAAAACCTCACACCAACAAAATATAATACACCCTGTGTCATTAATTTATTAAAGTCCAAACGTGTGTTGCATAACTTGTGAAATAAATGTGAAATAATTTTGTTCACTTATATCTGTTAATAAAGTAAAAAAAGCAAAAATTGAGCACACGTAAATAAAGAACATAAATTGAGAAATAAACTCCATGAGAGCCAAAGTGCACGACATAAAAGAAACCGCAAAGTGTCAAAAGTGACTAACAATCCGCAAAAAGCTTTATTTCAGTATATAAAACTGTTAATTAACATATATAGTTTTTAACACACTAATTAATAAAACATAAAACTGCGCCCAGTCGTGCTTAGGCTTTCGCTATTGACAGACGTTCAAAATAACTCTCGCTCTCTCTAAGTTGATTATTCGTTTAAAATTCCTAAAGGAAATCTTCCTTTTTGTTTGGAAGATGAAGACGAAATGTCTTCATCCAATTTACGTAAAAGTGGGTCCAGAAAAAAATTCTGGACCCCTTAACAATTATTAGACAATGATGATGATGAAAATTCAGTAGCTGCCATGGAAAGTGAACATCCAGAACAAAGCGGCCAATATAATAAAATCTCACCCATTAAAGTGTTAACCAAAACAGTGATACTATCATTAATACTCTTAATGAAAAAAATATTGATGATTTCTTAGTCAAAAAGATATCAATTGGCTTAAAAATATTGTGTAATACAATAGAATCATATAATAAAGTTATTGCAGTCTTGCAAGAAAAAAACGATCAATACTTTACACATGATCACAAAAACAACAAGCCCTTTAAAGTAGTCATACACAGACTTGATAATAAAACAAGTACCGAAGTTAAAAATGAACTAATCTCTCTCGGTCTAAAGTGCATTGACGTGAAGGTCGTAAAACGTACATATGAGAACTATGTTGATACTCTCTACATTGTCCACCTTGAAAGAGGCAGTGTGAAACTAAATGATCTGAGAAAAAATGTTCGATCTCTCTTCAAAGTTATCATTTCTTGGGATTATCAAAGAAGAATTAAAAATAAACCCTTTCAATGTCGTAAGTGTCAAATGTTCGGTAATGGAGAGAAAGGTTGTCATGTTGGAATCCGTTTTTTTTCGATCTGTGCCGAAAACCATCTCACTACTGAGTGCAAAACAACAAGTAAAATTCAGTGTGCAAACTGCGGTAAAAATCATAAATCTACCGACGATTCATGCCCTAACAGAGCAATGTATTTACAAATAAAAGAGAGAGAAAGTTTAAAAAGTCACCACTATAAAAAAAGGAGTGTACAATTCACCACTGTCACTGAGAGTTTCCCTCATGTAAAGAGCGCTTCACCTACACCTGCTGTTGTAAACAACAACAACTGGAAACAAAACAACAACATTGATGTTACTATGAAGAATCAACTTCCCAATAACGCTGGTAATAATCTTTTCTCTGAGCAAGAATTTTTGCAATTGACTACTGAAATGATTTTTAAACTTGGTGCCTGCACCACAAGAGGACAGCAATTTAATGTTGTAGCTGAACTTGCTTTTAAGTTTGTTTACAATAATAAATAATGATTAATTCTAACCTAAATATAATTTTCTGGAACTCTAGAAGTATCCGCAACAAAATTTTAGAATTCACAAATTTTTTAGTTTCTAACCATGTTGGTATTTGCTGTTTATCTGACACTTGGTTGAATGAAAGTGATGGTTTTAATATTCCCAATTATAAATGTGTTAGGAAAGACAGAGTTGAGCAATCTGGTGGAGGTGTTGCCATACTTATTAAAAATAATATTAATTTTAATTCCATCCAAAGTATTTCGACTCAAGTAATTGAAAACGTAGGAGTTGAAATAAACTTAAATGATTTGCAATCAAACAAATTATATAGTATTTATTTTCCAGGAGGTATGAATAATAGCATATACCGCCACTCATTTAAATCCGACCTGCGAAAAATATTAAATACTAATGGTAATTATATATTTTGTGGTGATCTAAATGCGAGACATCGTAATTGGAACTGCCTTCGTGCTAATGTTTGGGGTAATATTTTACATGATTTGACTCCACTTTACCCTTTCACGATTTCTTTTCCTAGCTCTCCAACATATATCCCTGCGTCTTCGTCTTGTAATCCATCAACTCTTGATTTGTTACTTACAAATATTCCTCATATTTTATCAAACCCTACCGTTATAAATGACCTTTCATCTGATCATCTTCCCGTTCTGTTTAATCTTTCTGCTACTCCTACTCTATCAAATAGGTACAAACTCTATTTTTCTCGTGCTGATTGGAATGCTTATAAGCAATTTATCAATTCGAAGCTTCAATTTGATAATTTAAGTTTTGATATACCTGCGGACATTGATGATCATGTGGACTTATTCACAAGCACATTGGACTTATTCACAAGCACTCCTATCAGTAAATACTGTAAGCTTCCAAACTACATCCTTAATTTAATCAAAATCAAAAATAAGTCTCGAAGAGACTGGATCAGTTACCGTCAAATTTCAGATTACTATACAATGACTAGGTATACGTCAATAATTCGAAACGAAATTCATTCATTCAGAAATTTGGAATGGAATAATATGTTGCGTAATTTAGATAAGGGTTCAAAACCTTTTTGGAACGTGTCTAAACTGTTAAGGAAAAAGACTCGTTGTTGTCACAGTCTAGTTTCTGGAGATCAAATTTTAATATCAGATGATGACAAAGCCAACGCATTCGCTAAAACGTTTTGTGAAAATCACACAATATCGGCAAACATTGGAATACCGCAACACATTCAGATTGTTGACGAAACTGTTGACATTTTAGACCGAATGGATATTATTACTCCGAGTTCTGAATTTATTACAATCAATGATGTTGAAAGCATTGTGCGCATTCTTCGAAAACGAAAAGCTTGTGGTTTGGATGAAGTAAATAATTTAATGTTGAAACACTTAACGAGGAATGCTTTTGCTTATTTATCCGATATTTTCAATGCTTGTCTTAGATTTCAATATTTCCCTCATACATGGAAAACTGCAAAAATCATTCCTATTGCTAAGCCAGGTAAACTAATAACAAAGCAGAAAATTATACACCTATCAGCTTACTAAGCACTCTAGGTAAAATTTTGGAGAAAAATTTGAAAGAAAAGATTACTGAAGTAGCCTCTGAAAAGAAAATATTACCCAACGAACAATTTGGATTTAGAAGTTGTCACTCTACTACCCATCAAGTTAAGCGATTGTGCAATGACATCAGTATTGGCTTAAATGCTGGACAGTCTACAGCATTAGTTTTATTTGACATAGAGAAAGCCTTTGATACAGTATGGCATCGAGGTTTAGTCTATAAACTGATGAATTTTCAATTCCCCTTGTTTCTAGTAAACATCATTACAAATTTCTTATGTGGCCGTCATGTTTTGTGTTTCAGTCAACAACTCTTTTTCGGACTTAATGCCCATTCCTGCTGGAGTACCACAGGGCTCAGTTTTGGGGCCTATTTTATACAATTTATACTGTTCTGACATGCCTAGCCTAACACCTTGTAAATTTGCTTTATATGCAGATGATATTGGCATTTATTGTACAGATATTCTCAGTCATAATATTTTGAGAAATGTTCAGAATGCTATTGATATGATGTGCGAATATTACCAAGTGGAGAAAAAATTAAACTCTACTAAAACTCAGTCAATATATTTCACCAGGAAAAGAAAATCTTGTTTCCTGCCAAATAACAACCTTGTCGTTGGAGGCGACAATATAGCATGGTTAGATAATGTCAGATATCTTGGAATTTTACTTGATAAAAAGTTAACCTTTAAATGTCATATAGATCATGTTTTAGATAGAGTTAACATGTATAAGAGAATCCTCTATCCATTAATTAACAGAAATTCATTATTAAGTAATGCAAATAAAATTTTAATCGTTAAGGTAATTTTTCAGTCCATTTTTCTTTATGGCTGTCCGGTTTGGGGACAGTGTGCTAAATCTCATATAAAACGCTTGCAAATTGCTCAGAATAAAATTCTTAAAATGGCTTTAAAGTTACCTTGGGATTTTCCTACAGACTGGCTTCACACAATCAGTAATGTAAATACTGTTAATAATTGTATTCAGCAACAAATAAGTAGGTTTAAAACTAGATGCTTATTTTCCGATAATCCTCTAATTTTGAATATTTATTCAGATAACTAAAATTGTTATGTATATTATTGTATATAAATATTTATATTTTTGTATAGAAGGTTTTTGTTAATAGTTTTCCTTCAGACGCACTAAGATGTATTATATAGCTGCATTTTTTATTTTAATCATATAATGCTTTAGATATAAGGCATCGCTAAATCTGTGCAATGATTTATAGAATATAAGACGAATTGTAAAATATTAACTATTTAATAAAGAATGAATGTAATAAATAATAATAAAACTGCGCCTAAAAATAGGCAGTACACTGTTTCCTTATAAGTATTACTGAAATCAACTCAATTCTAAACCACACTGTGTGTCATATACAAACTAAACTCAAATTAACCTGCGCCTAAAAGTAGACTGATAATTGTTGACAATTAATTTTAACCGCCAATTAGTCACTATCGTGTTAACCCTACGCTCCATAACGAGGTACCCTGGTACTTTTTTGAACTTTAAAGTGCTGCTGTTCCTTTACTATTGAAGATATCAACATGAAACTCCGGATCATCAGAGATTTCTGCTAAACTTAGAGACTGGATAAAAGTTTATCAAATTTGGTTAAATATATTAACTAATAAATGTGTTTAAAGTTTTTGTATGCGAGGGTCCATAACCAGGTACCCGGGTACTTTTTGAACTTTAAAGTGCTGCTGTTCCTTTATTATTGAAGATATCAACATGAACTCCGGATCATCAGAGATTTCGGCTAAACTTAGAGACTTTTTTGAACTTTAAAGTGCTGCTGTTCCTTTACTATTGAAGATATCAACATGAAACTCCGGATCATCAGGGATTTCTGCTAAACTTAGAGACTGGATAAAAGTTTATCAAATTTGGTTAAATATATTAACTAAAAAATGACTTTAAAGTTTTTGTATACAAATAAAAAAAACTGAAAATTTTCCAACTAAAAACACAAAAACAGTCCTTTTGTTGTGAGCCTTTCTAGCCTAAAAAATGCTCATAGAAACCAATTTTATCTTACAAACATGAAATTTGTACAGTTGAGATGTAAAAACTAAGCGATTTTAATAATTTGTACATATAAATATTATTTTATTTGAATATAAACAAAAAAAACTTCACTTGGGTACCCGGGTACCCTGGTTATGGACTCCCGTTTGTCCAGGTGGTTATGGATCGTAGGGTTAAATAAAAACGTTACACTTTAAATGATGGCCGAACAGCAAGGTGATAATATACAAATTAACTTCCTGGAGGAAAACGATACTGATGTACAAATTTCACGAGCACCAAAAAGAGTGAGAGAAAGTTTATATAAGCAAGTACTTGGAAATTGAAACAAGACGCCACGGCTGTCAGAGTCACCGCTCAGAATATTCCAAATGCTAGATGCACGTTTCGAGAAACTATCCGACCGACTCATGCAACAGTTCAAATCCATGTTGGATGAAACAGAAAAACGTATTCTCAACGAATTTGATTACAGAATGTGCGAATTAAGAACTAACCTGACCGATTTAAACGACAGGGTAATACAACTAGAAAAGGTCACAGATGAAAAAACGATTATGAAATCTGAAATGCAGGATCTGAGAATGCAAGTCCTAAAACAGGAAAACTCGTATGTGGCTTGTGAAGATAGGGTTAATGGTATACCATATCACCCCGATGAGAACCTTGGCAGTCTGTTTGGAAATATTTGTAGTTCAATTGGAGTTACTACCCCCGCTGTCAAATCCATTCACAGATTGCAAAATCGCAACAACACTAAGAAGCGAAATTCCCCAGACGGTGTTATTCTTGTCACCCTATGACAAGAACTTTTTCTTGAAGTCACTGTTAGGTTTTAAAAAACACAATAACAACAAGCTGTTACTGTCTTCAATTGGGTTTTCGTCAGATAGTCAATACTACATTAACGAAAATCTTTCCAATACAAACTATAATTATCTACAAGAAGCCATACACCTAAAGAGAAAAGGACAACTACAGGCGGCATATACCTTTCGAGGACTTGTCAATGTCAAGCGCATCAACGGCAGTGAACCTATCAGTATTTACCATGATAAAGTCCTTGATGAATTTCGTAATTTGCGTGATGAATCTTGCCCTCAACAGGAATAGTCACTCATTTGTCCTGCTTACAATTTGGATTCATCTCTCCCCCTTATCTGCTGATTTTTCTATTAAATTTTTTTATTTAAATTTTAACTCTTTTTATAACTTCAAACTCTGTTTATCTGGATACTATGTATACATACATGCGTTGTTGATGCAAACATCTATATTAATGATATCTATGAATAACACAGGTCGAGATTCCAAAGACGACACCCAGAACCTACTCAAAAATTCTCACTAAACAAAAACATGGTATTAAAATTTGCCACCTTAATGCGCAAAGCTTGGTGAACAAAGCCGATGAGTTCAGATATATTTTTGATAACTCTCTTATAGACATTATATGTATTTCAGAAACATGGTTGAATTCCCGTATACCTGATAGTTTCATTAACCCTCAGGGGTACTCAATGTTTAGGAAAGCATCATGAGATAATAATTGTAAGCCTTTTTTTGAACGTTACTGCAACGTACCAGCTATATAGTAACGTTCAAAAAAAGGCTTACAAGTATTATCTCTTGGCGCTTTCCTTTAGTACAATGTGATCATATCATTTTCTTCAAAACATTCTCTTCCTCCTATCATTAACTTTATTAAAATTTAATTTATTAAAAATAACTTTTTTTATATAAAATTTTGTACCTTATCGAAATGTATCAATTTACAATATGTTATTTTATTCTCAATTATTAATTTTTCCTTATTGTTTTTTTCTTTTTTTAACAATTATACTATAATTCTACACTGTAATTTATAAGACATTTGTCTTGTTGTGTATGAATAAAATAAATAAATAAATAAAGATTCGCCTTACATCAGATGGTGGAGGGGGAATTGAATACATTTTCATTGACATTAAAGCCAATAGCATGAACCTGTTAATAACATGTATTTATAGACCTAACAACAATATTGACCTTGACAACATACTTGAAATTTTGGAAACTGTTACGTTGGACTATAATGACGTAGTAATTGCTGGAGACTTTAACTCTAACGTTATTACAGACCCTTCTTTAATAAATCTAATGCTTTCACCTGGTTTATATCCTACGAATAGTACACAACCTACTCATTTCTCACCGACAGTCAATACATTACTTGATTTGTTTTTTGTCAATAATCCTACCAAGGTTGTTCTCTACGTCCAAATTTCTGGTCCATGCTTCTCTAAGCATGACCTCATCTTTCTGGCATATAACTTCAATTTACATACACCAGATGAAACTTACTTGTTTAGGGACTTTGGAAGATTGAACCGAAATTATCTTCAACAGCAATTCTCGATTATCAACTGGAATGAAATATATGCTATGAACTCTGTTGATCAACAACTTGACTTCCTTGAAAAAAGTATTCTTTACTTGAAACAGTTCCCACAAAAAGTAAACGGATAACCTCCAATACTAAACCGTGGTTTAACTCTTATATTAAGTCCTGCATAAACGAGAGAGACTAAGCATATCTTCGCTGGAAACGGTTTAAAACAGCAGAGTTGCATGATGAATTTCGAAGCGCCAGGAAAATAGTGAACTTAGCTGTCAATGCTGCAAAGACCCAATTTTATATTAACCGTTTCAGCTCAGCATTAGACTCCAAAAGAAAATGGAAAGTTATCAGCGAAATTGGAATTGGTAAGGCCAAATCTTCTAAACAATGTTATGAAGATGCTGATGAGATAAACAGCACATTTGTTAATATCCCGAGAATGCAGGCTGATACGTCCTTTTGTAGCCCACGTGATCAACAGTTAGTCCATGATAATATCGAATTCCAGTGCGTCTCGCATCAAGTAGTTCTTGACTGTTGTGCAGCTGTTAAGTCCAATGCTATTGGACCTGACGGGGTCGACCCCAAATTTGTTCGCATTTTGCTTCCTTGGATTTATCCATATATTACACAGTTTTTAAATCATATCCTGACTACCAGCACTTACCCATCGCGTTGGAAGCACGCTAAAATAATTCCCATTCCCAAGGCAAATAATGAGTTTCGCCCGATCGCAATTCTTTGCTATCATTCCAAGATAATTGAAAAGATCTTCCATAACCAAATTAGTGAATATTTAAATCGTAAATCGTTGCTAACCGAAATGCAATCAGGATTTCGTGCTGGCCACAGCTGCATTACAGCCTTAACTGACGTTGCGGAGTCAATTGGAAGCGACATTGACGACAACATGGTCTGTTTCCTCATTCTACTGGACCATTCGAAGGCGTTCGACACTGTTGACCATAATAATCTGTGTTACAAGCTTCAACATTTTTTCCATTTTTCGATTAGTTCGATTAATCTTATAAGGTCATATCTTCCGAACCGCTCGCAATCGGTGTACACACGTACAAAAATATCTGAACCACTAGCGGTGCCCACAGGGGTCAATAATTGGTCCTCTTCTATTCTCCATGTACGCCAATGACCTTCCCCAGCAATTAAAAAACTGTCATATACATATGTACGCCGATGACGTTCAACTCCTTTTGAGTAGTCACATTAATAATATCCACTGTGTCGAAAAAATCAATGTGTCGAAAAAATCAATGTGTTGAAAAAATCAATGCCATGTGCACGAATGGGCCAAAGCTAATGGACTTTTCCTTAATCCAAATAAATCCAAATGCCTACTCATCCACAGAAACAAAAGATTATCTTTTCAGAACATTAATATTCGTATAAATAATGAACGAATTGAGCAAGTTTCTTCTGCTAAAAACTTGGGAGTAGTGTTTAACTCTTCATTAAGCTGGTCAAATCACGTCGATACTGTTGTTGGGCAGACATTTGCAGAAATTCGATCTTTATGGCTAACCCATTCCTTTACGCCTCTAAGTATACGTCGTCTACTGGCCAAAACATATTTGGTACCAGGACTGCTGTACGGTTCTGAGCTTTCAATAGTATTATTCGGTATGTCTATGGGCTGAGTAGAACACAGGATATATCTCATCTCACCAATTCTCTTTACGGAATCAGTTTCACCACTGTCCTTAACAAAAAAGCTTTGCAATTTTTGCACAAGATCATAACTACTCACAACCCAAACTATTTATATCAAAGAATTACTCTTTCAATATCCAGAAGAGGAAGGAAGATCAAACCCTTTCTCCGTAGAAGCCTCATATCAGATTGGCAATTTTCATTGGTACAATTCGCCTTTGGAATGCTCTCCCACACCCCTTACAATTAATCAACAACGCATCCCAATTTAAACATACACTTGAGCTTTATTTCCGTAATCCTTCTCTTTTCCGTAATTCTTCTTAATCTGAAAATATTGTGGTCATTATAATTGTAATCATCTTTGCTTGCTTTCATTCATATATTTTTATTTATTTTTTATTATTATTTATTATTATTATTTTTATCACATTATAAATGTTATGCTTTAAAAATGTTTATTGACATTTAATTTTGTTACACTTTTCATTTATCTCTACAAAATAATTCTCAAAAATGGAAATAGTTTTGTTTTATAAACCTGTACTGTAATTTATAAGACTTTGTCTTGTTGTGCAGGTATACACAAATAAATAAATAAACTGTGTGCTTGAAGAAATCGGCGACAAAAATATATGACAATTGGTTTATTAGTTTTCGAGATAGAGTTGGCACTGAAAAATGCTTTAAAAAAATCAGGGTTTCGTAGAGAGTTTGGTATAGAGGTTAAGGAAAAAGCTAAGGTTTCAAATCCGTTCTTTTCGTTTTTATTCTCTGTTGTGTATTTATTTCAGCTAAAGTCCATTTTTTGTTCCTTCAAAATTTGAAGAAACATTCTCTTATAAAGAAAAATATATTAAATTTTGTTTTGTTGTATTGAGAAATTGTATGCATATATCAGTAACAGCATTTGTACAGTTTTGTGGACAGACTGTACGACATGAGAAAACAGCCATGGAAAGTATGGTTGTTTGTTTCATTATCTTAGTCTATTTCTGTTGATAGAAGACCATATTGTTTAGCTAAAATGCATGCACTCAGTTTGGGTAGGTCATAAATAATGTGATGCATAAAATAGTAATGATTAGAAAAGGTCTACATTTAAGATAGAAAGGGTGACGACCATAAATTATATATTTTTATTACACACAGTACTTATACCTGCTGTGTGGTAATGCACAAAAGGTCAATCGCCTGCAATTCGTTGTATGCGTGAGGTGCATCAGAATGTTATGTACAGCGTACATAAGTGATATGTATTGTATTGTCTATGTGTAGATTGTAAGGTGTAGAGTTAAGAATAAATACTAAATAAATTCAGTCTCTTTAGAACGTTTTACAGAAAACTATCGTTTTTTATTTTATCCCGAAAAAACTCCCCAAACATCATTTGATATCCATCCTTATTTTCTCGGAAAACCAAAAAAATTAAAAAAAAATTGGGACTAAATCTAAATTGTACTACTTCTGAGTCCGTACAAACCTCTAAAAAATACGTACAGAATCTAGATAACGTGTAAAAAAATATGAAACCAAAATTATAAACATTGGCTTTATAAATTGCATATTATAGCAACAACAAAAGAGAAAAATCTTACTCACTTACTTAATCAACTTATTCAATACCGCGACGGCCGGTTCTATGCACCGGATTGACTCGGAGGAATTCTATACCAGAGGCCGTCACCTCAACAATTATGTGTTTGTGTTCGTGTATTTTGCTGCTCCGAGTTCTTCTGGTCCGTGCCGGGATAGAAATTAACGCCGGGCCAGTATGGATCTGTTGCGTTTGCCCGATCCGCAACCACCACATGTCAACAATGGTGAGATGTAATTGATGTATGGAATGGATGCATTTTCGTGGGTGCTCTGGCCTTAGTAGCACCCGGGATTACAGCGACAGGTATGTTGACGCCCCCGCAGTATCCCCAACAACAACAACAAATGTAGCATCTAATACCACATATTGTTGTCCAACGGCCCGGAAATGCTTCATTCCTGCAATTCAATTGCAACAGTCAGTGAAAGTGAAAGTCTCCGCGATCCAGGAAACAGAGTTCACCGCCACCTGCAGCTTACATTGTGATGATTACAGCGTTTTGCGGAGGAGGAGGACTTGCCTTCCTAATACACCAGTCTGTCCAGTACAGACCTATCTCGCTTGAGCTTGGCTCTAATGACCCATATATGGAGTGTATGGGGGAAGCAGTAAAGTGTGGTACTGCCGAGATTGAGCTGCTTAATGTGTATATATCGCCGATGAATAGCTGTGCCCGGCGTTATATGCCCAATATTAGTTTGCTTTTAGAGGGCGATAACCGTCTGGTGCTAGGGGACTTCAATGCTCATCATGAGCTTTGGCAATCCGTCCTAGGTAATGACCAGAGGGGCACATCGCTGGCAGAGCAAATCGAAAGCTCCACGTATTGCGCGGTGAATGAATACGCTCCTACGATTAGAGGAAACTGCCACAGCTCGCCAGATATCACCATCGTGGCACAAGGTCTGGTAAATGACTTATCCTGGCAATCTATAATATCCTTTAGTTCGGACCACCTCCCTATCGTCGTCTCCGTAAACAGACCACCCGACTTACCACCCGCAGTACTTTCCTGAACCATGGGAAAGCTGATTGGCAAGGTTTCAGAGAATTTACCAATCACCACTTCAGACAATTGCCAACCCCGTCAGATCCTCGTGTAGCTGAGAGAGCTTTCCGAGACATCATCACTAAAGCAGCCGCTCGCTACATACCTGCTGGTAGAATACCCGAAATAAGACCAAATTTACCAGCAGAGGCGATGGGACCAGCAAATGAACGTGATGAGCTTCGTCGTACGAACCCCGAAGACCCAAGAGTTAGGTTAGGTTAGGTTAAAGGACGCGCAGCTGTCGTGTTGGACAGCCACTCCACTCGGAGACCTTATGGTCCATTGTGTTCATCCTATAGTAAGGGTAGGAGAAAAGAAAAGAAATAATAGCATATCGAGTTTAGAAGTAGGAAAAAGGAATAATTAAGTAAGTTAGAGGATAGTTGAGACTGATTAAGTAAGTGCTACGGATTGAGAGATTATTTGTAAAGAGAGAGAGAGAGAGAGCGAGTAAGGAGGTTTGCCGTATTAAGATGCTGTAGTTTTTCGTGTTGAAGCCACTTCAGACCCTTGGCGAGAAGAAGCAGTGTTGTCGGCTCGGCTTGGCAGAATGTTGTCAGAGATGATAACGTATGTTCACCCATTGTTTGAACTCTCCTGGCCCTGAGCATTGGACAACGGCATAATAAGTGCTCAATCGTCTCTGTTTCTTCTTCGTCTTCGCATAATCTGCAGTAGTCCGTGGGGTCATCTCTATCCCATTTGCAGGTCATTGATATTATCCTGCAGTGTCCCGTGATAACTCCAATCATTAGTTTTAGATCGGGTTTTCTCATAGAGAGTAGGGAAGTGGTCTTCCTTTTGGAGAGGTTGGGCCAGATTGCCTTTGATACCTTGCAGCCAGGTTCGCTATTCCAGATCTGACCAGCCTTCTCCCTGTATGTTTGTACTAGGAGCCGCATGAAGTGACACAGGGGTGGCCTGATTGAGTTATCGATTTCGATGTCGTTTGACTCAGATCCGCGACGTGCCAGTTCATCCGCCTTTTCATTTCCCTCGATGTCGCAATGCCCCGGGACCCAGCACAAGGTAACGTAGGGCCTCCAAAGCTTTCCTGCAGTGCAAGACCGCAGCAGATTTGATTGAATGGGATCTAAGTGATTTTAGGGCCGCTTGGCTATCCACATAGATAGTCACCGGTCCGGCTATATCCCCTTCCATGTTTTTAATCAATTCTGCTGCTTTCGTGACCGCAAAGATTTCGGCTTGGAAGACGCTACAATTTTCGCTTAGCCTGTACGAGATCCGTAAGTTGAGGGTATCGCTGTAGACGCCCGCTCCTGTTCCCTTTTCCATCTTGGATCCGTCGGTATAAATCTCTATACAGGGTAGAGGTAGGGAGTTGTGGGTCCAGGCTTCTCTGTCAGGTATCCGAACTTCAATGTCGTCGAAGTGTAATTGTGGTGATATTTTGTCACTGATTACCTCCAAATCCACCGATAGTCCAGATTGTCGTAAGATAGCAGCATGGCCGTAGTCGAAGTTACGCCATGAATTTAACTCCTTGAGGCGGAGAGCACTCTTTGCTGCCAACTCCTGTACCACGAGATTCATCGGATGAAGATCCAGTAATACATTGAGAGCAGCCTGTGGAGTGCTTTTCATGGCGCCGGTAATTAGGAGAGATGCCGCTCTTTGAATGACATTAATCTTACGGAGAAGGGATGTCTTACTCAAAGCATTCCACCATACCAATGAACCATAAGTCAGAATGGGGCGAACTATGGCCGTAAAAATCCAGTGTATGACCTGTGGTTTCAAACCCCAACTCTTACCAATAGAGTTCTTGCAAGAATAAAGGGCTATAAGTCCTCTCTTGGCACGTTCCTCGACATTCCTTTTCCACGTTAGTTGGCGGTCCTGGATAATGCCAAGGTACTTGGCCTCTAGGGATAGCTTTAGGGCCACTCCATCCAGCGTTGGTAGGGTGAATGGTTTGACTTTTCTCTTGTTCGTAAATAAAACCAGCTCTGTCTTAGATGGGTTCACCCCAAGTCCATTGTTGTGTGCTCATCTTGATAATTTGTCCAGAGCTCCTTGCATGAGTTCCGATAGCGTTTGTGGGAACTTCCCGGTGATCATTATTACCACGTCATCAGCATAAGCTACAGTCTTTATACGTAGTTGGTCAAATTCCTTAAGTATTTCGTTAATCACCAGGAGCCACAGCAGTGGTGATAATACGCCTCCTTGTGGTGTGCCCCTGGTGACAGACTTCCGAATGGAGGTCTCACCGATATTTGAATTGATTATCCTGCCGCTAAGCATTCCATCGATCCAATTGATCAGTGTAGTGGAAACACCAAAGTTCAAGAGTGAATTGTGGATGGATTCGAGTTTGACGTTATTAAAGGCGCCTTCTATATCTAGAAACGCTGCTAACGTATAGTTTGCGCCCATCATATTCCTCTCGATTAAACCAACGTCTTCATTAAGTGCAGTCTCCACCGATCAGCCTTTGATGTAGGCGTGTTGGGCAGGACTAATAACACTGTTTTCAAGTTTGGACCTTATTCGTAGGTCAAGCAATCTTTCTAACGTTTTCAATAGAAAGGAAGATAGGCTGATTGGTCTGTAGTCTTTGGGAAGCGTGTGACTTGACTTCCCCGCTTTGGGGATGTATGTCACCGTGACCTCCCTCCACAGAACCGGTGTGAACGATAGACGTAGACAGGCCCTATAAATATGATCCAGGTGTGGTATCAACACCTCCAATGCATTTTGTAGCATAGCAGGGAAGATACTATCTGGACCAGGTGATTTAAAAGGCTTAAAAGTGTTTATCGCCCAAGCTATCTTTGTGTGACTTATGATCTCCTCGATGACACTCACTTCCCCTGTGGCTTGGTTGCACATTGGTGGATCGGCTGAGCGATCTAGTGCATCCATGCAGTTGGGAAAGTGGGTTTTGGCCAGGAGATCCAGAGTTTCTAGACCGGAGTTAGTCCATGAGCCATCATCTCGCTTGATACTGCCGATGGATTTAGGGTCCTTCGACAGTACTCTACGAAACCTGGCTACATCCTTTACTCCCTCTATAGACTCGCTAAAGCAGACCCAAGATCTGCGTTTAGCCTTCTTTATTTCGCTGTTGTACTTATTGAAAGATACCTTGTAGATCTCCCAATCTGTGGACAACTTCGTTTTGTTGGCTTTATTGTAGAGCCTTCTGCTAATCTTCCTGAGATTAGCCAGATCTTTCGACCACCAGACCGGTTGACATCTTCTGCCTGGGTAAGTGAGTGGGCAGGCGGTCTCATAGCTGTCCACCAAAACCTCTGTCACGTGATTCACTGCACTATTAACCTCTGTGGCTGTTTGGGGGTATCGTGATACTCCCAGCTTGGAGCTTACTAGTTCATTGAATTTGTTCCAGTCGGTTTTCCGTGGATTTCTAAATGGTGGCTGTCGAATGCCATTAACAGAGACTTGGAAGAATATCTTCCGATGATCCGAAAAGGAGCATTCTTCCGATACCCTCCAGTCACTGATAATAGATTCGTCTTTATTAGTGAGGGTTATGTCTATAACCTCCCCCCTGATTCTATTTTGAAAAGTGTATTCATTTCCCCTGTTGCATATTCTGAGATTATATTTTAAGATAAAATCGAATACGGACTCACCTCTGGCATTTGTGTCTCTGCTGCCCCAGTGGAAATGGTGAGCATTGGCATCACATCCTAGGATGATGAGGCAAGTGCTACCCATCTCTTTGACAGCTTCTCCACGTCATTACCCGGTGGGTCAGGGCTCTCGAATGGCATGTAAATGGACGAGAATATGGTGGCTCCATGGGAGCTGCATTCCATCCTTACAGCCGTAATATCACCTCCGCTGAAATTAGAGAGGAATATTAGTTTAAGACTCTTCTTAGCAACTACACAGGTTCTTACCTTGTCCCCGTTGGATGTGGCGAAGGTGGTGTAGTTGCTATCGTTTAACCCAGCAACCTTATTCTTGTATAAATAAGGCTCCTGGATTAAGACGATGTCAACTTCAGACTTCTTGAGGGCTAGAAGAAGTTCAGCAGTAGCCGCTTTGCAGTGATGCAGATTAATCTGCATTATGCGAAGCGGCTGCTGCCTCCGTTCCTCCACTACTTTCGTCCTAGGCGGAATCTGATCCATCCTAGACCAAAGTGTAGTTTGCCCTCACGAGTCCTTAAGTACTCTTGCCCCTGAGTGTCTATTGACACCCTGATGGCAACACCTCCATTTTCCGGATTGTGGCTGACCAGATTCCTTGTGCTGGTCCGGAGATTGGGGTTTTGTCTGCCGAGTATGGTCAGTATGCGCGCGGGATCCACAGGTGGAGGTGGCACCCAAGCTGACAACACTCTTCTGAAAGGGACCTCATTGACCCCAACGACTGCCAATTGACATCCCTCCCAGAGTTCGCCAAGACCCTCTATCGTGGAAGTGAGGAAATCCAGAGATTCCCTATTTTCATAACAGATGACCCTAACGCCTCTGTATGGAGCGGCACTGCCAAATTGGGTGTGTTTAGGAGGTTCCCCTTCTCCTGCGAACACGATGTCACGCAGACGAGTTTCGATAAGTAGCCATCGATCCTCTCTGATTATCCAATCAGGGTCAGATTTAACGATGACCGCTGCTCGCAACTCATCCGGCACCATCGGTCTGCTTGTTGTTTTTCCCCTGCTGTTGGTCTTGAGATGGGAACTGGAAGATTCCTTGTGGCCCAAGTTAGCTTGTGAGGCTGAACTGGCTGCGGCATCTTTCCTGTTCCCAGTCTTAGGGCAACCGGCTGGGGAGGTATGAATAATGGGTTGTTGACCTGAAGTGGGCCTCTTAGCACTGGGGAGTGGCTCCTCCATTGACCTGTCTCTCTTCACCGCGCTTTTTGGTGGAGATGGATTGGGCTTGGTAGGTGCTCCCCCAGGACTTCCCAGATTTTGAACTCTTATGATGCGTCCCCTTCGGCTTGGCTGCCTTCTTCTTTGAGGTTTGCCCTGTCTGTGTGACCGGACATCCCTTTGAAGAGAGCTTTGAGGTCGAAGGAGGCGAATCATTTGATGGTTTACGTATCATGTCAACATCGCTCCCAGTTTGGCCCTTGGGGGCTGTGGGAGTCGATGTAGGTATTGACCTAACCTCTTCGTTTGCCGTAATAAGAGAAAGCTTGCTGATATCAGGTTTTCCCTTGGGTAAGTGATGAGGGTTCCCTGTCAATGAACTTCCTGAGGAAGTGCATTGCTCTGTGGTACGCCTTCCTCTTTTTGGCCCATTTACTAGCAGAGCTATCTGAGGTGGTGGGAGCTTTTCCGGCCGGTATTTTGGTCGGAGCTCCTTCCTCAACAGCAGCCAGTCCTTTTGAGCCAGCAACATCGGCTGAGGCCGATGGTTGGGTAGCTGGTGCATCAGTTGGTCCAGAGGTGGCTGCTTCCACTGAGGTTGAGGCCGACTCATCGTTGACTACAGTCGCTGGAATGACTGTGGTGTTCATTTCGTCATCAGATGATCCGTCCTCCGCTCCAGTAGAATAGCCATTCTGACTAAGACGCAGGGCCAACGTCTGCTCCAGTATCTCCAGGAGTTTCCGGCTTTGTTCAGCCAAACTATCAGTGACAGCTCCCAGAGTCGGTACCTTAGGTCCGTCCCCTCCCGACTCCACCGTCCCGTCAACCGTTGGCTGGGTTGCCCCAGACTTGGTATTAGATTTTGAATCTGAAGAATTGTCCTTAGGCATTGCATTGTTGTCATCAATCGGATTAGTTTTGGTTGTTTTTTTGTTTAAATTTTTGCTCTCCATACGTCATAGATTTAGTGGGGGAAGTGAGGTCCACCATGGCATAGCCCTCCTGTACCATGGCAAGGACATGACAACTAAGCCATTACTGCGTTGAGATGCCCAGGTATCAACGAGGCTCCGTTTTAATACAGTTGGTACCCTAACTGCAAACCTTAGAACACCGATGGGCACGGTTTCGCCTGACACCCCGGCGTTAGGGGGTCTCTAATAAGTAGGAGACCGCTACTTGGATAACCTTTGGTCAGTCACAGTTCCCCAACTAAACACTTCCAGGGTGTTGAGTGTGGAAACTGTGACCTTAAGCCCCCGCATCGCGTCAAGATTGTTATCCCTGGCGGGGGAAGACCCAAGAGTTAGAGAACTTACTCTTGAAGTCAACAGGCTAGTAGGCGAAGATAAGCGGATCTGAAGCAATGCAACATTGGTGCAGGAATAAGTAAATTGTGGGCAACGGTTAAATCACTCTCGAGTCCGGAAAAGTAACTGAGTAACTGACCCAAAGAGGTGCGCGTGTTATTTTAACCGGCAGTTCATAGAGCACCCCGAGAGTGATAGGGCGAAGAGAAGTGTGCTACGCCGTATAGGAAGAGTTCTTCCAGCAAAGGAGGTACAACCACAATTTACGATGAGCGAAGTTGCAGATGCCATCCGAAACGCTAAATCATCCAAAGCGTCGGACCCGCACCGAATATCGATGGTAATGCTTAAGCAGCTGGATGAACTTGGAGTTGAGTATTTAACAAGTATTCTCAACCTATCGTTAGGCACCCATGTGTTACCAGATGCCTGGAAAGTTGGCAGGGTGGTCCCGCTACTGAAGCCTGATAAGGATGCCAGAAGAGGTGAATCGTACAGGCGGATTTCAATCCTGTCGCCAGTAGCAAAGATCCTATAGGCGCTATTCCACCCCACGATGAGAAGGTGTTTTCCAGTTGCCCAACATCAACATGGATTTCGGAAAATGCATAGTACTACAACAACATTAGACGCCATATCCACACATATCAGTAGAGGACTGAACCAGAAAAGGCCGTGCGACCGAACAGTCATGGTGGCTCTTGACCTATCGAAGGCCTTCGATACCGTCAACCATGCCAAACTGTTCGAGGATACAGAGAAAACTAATTTCCAGCCATGTTTGACACGTTGCGTAATCAACTATATGTGTGGACGCCAATCGTTTGTAGAATTCAGAAACAAGAAGTCCAAAACCAGTGGAGTGAAACAGGGAGTTCCCCAAGGAGGGATGATATCTCCGGAACTGTTTAACCTCTACCTTTCTGAAATTCCACACCCCTAGAGGGCATAGGGATCGTGATGTATGCGGATGATTGTACGATCTTGGCGTCGGGTCCTATCGTCTTTGACATATGTGATAGGTTTAATGTCTACATAGCTGACCTAGTGCAGTTCTTCCATCTGAGGAAAATGAAAATATCCACCTCTAAATCCCCAGCCACGCTGTTCACCACATGGACGGCTGAGATGAGGCTCCCACTGAACATATTGGTCGATGGTGCACTGATTCCGACCACTAACTACCCCAAAATACTGGGTGTAACGTTCGATAGCATGTTCAAGTCGTCCGCGCATGCCACAGCTATTTGCAATAAGATCAAAAGTAAGAACAAGGTGCTGATAAAGAAACCTTGTTGACCACCTACAATGCAATAGGCCGGTCTGTGGTAAGCTAAGCTAGTTTACCATCGCGAAAGCTTAACATCTTACAGTGATAGCTTATAAGGATAGTGTTTACATCAGATTATGTATCCTGGGTAGCCCTAGTTAAGTAGTCTAACTCTCGTTGAGTGATATTTTCTTTGTGCTCAACAAGGTACTTTGTATGCTCTTTTTCTATCAATAAAACACTTGTTACCAAATCGTCAGCCATTACTGTTGTTCATTCGGTAAGCGCTTTGTTCAAATATCCAAATTTGAATAAACACAATAAAGAGCCATTACTATTCTTTTCCAACTCATACGCTCGTTTTATTTCTTTCTTTCTATTCCTGACATAACTGCAACCGAGGGGAAATATTTCGAAATCCACGGAATACTTTCTAATTCAAAACCCAGCAGTAAATCCAGCATTCTTCCCTCCAGAAATACCCATATCTGGCATTTTCATTGGTCCTCATCGAACCGAATTTTTATTGCTGTTTAATGTTTCCACCCATCCAGACATTTTTTCCAATCCATTTTTCATCAAAATCAACGTAAGTTTGTGCTTTTATTATCCAAAAATGAGAATTCAATAGTGCATTTCAATTCCGAAGTGTCAAAGTCCAAGTGCGTTTTGCCGTCGGCAAATTGATTTTTCCTTTTTTCGTTTGTTAAACGCACAGTGTTCCAATTTGCTTAATTAGTTTCACATATTTTTCTGTGCTAATTAACATAATCTAATTTCTACTTTTTCCAAATATTCACGTGAATGATTAAATTAAAATAATTTAATTCATATTTTTCCTTCATTTTATAATTCCAAATAATTACATTTTATATTTCCTTTGCATTAATTTGTATGAAATTACAACATTTTTTTATGTTCCCATTCGCGACAGTGTGCTTCTCTTCATATCGTTGTCCATTTATTTTTTCTCGCCGCGAGAATATTTCTATTCATTTCTATTGGTTTGTGTGTTTATGCATTTTATCTATCACCGTTTTATTGCACTGCAGTTGTTGTTGTTGTTAGAGAAATATCCACTGTTGAATAGTCTCTTCAACATAACTACTAATCCACATATAAACGCACATACATATTACTTCTTGTTGGTCGCTGTTGAGTCGTTCGTCCGCTCAGCCAAGTGTTTATTGCTTCGTTGCGCTCCTTATTAAAAGTGTACCCTACAGCAAGCCCTTTTCTATGGTGGGACTGTAACTGGTTTGCGACACATATATATTATCGTATATTGGCATATATACGCAAGTGGTGTATTGAGATACTTCCTTCCCGAAAATTTATAGTACACCATATTGCCGCTAGGGAGCGCTGTTTACATACCAAAATATCTGAAAATTTTTAATATATCCAATATTTTTTCCATATATTTCGTGAAAGTGGCTATTATTCCGCAGCCATTGGAGTTATTGTTCACCTCCACTACTCGCCGTCACCTGTAGTACTTTTTTCCACCATTAGGTGTCGCCCTACAAATAATTTAATATATTACCTCAAAAATAATATAATAAATTACCTCAAAAATAATATAATAAATTACCTCAAAAACTTTGTTTTTCCCGATTATTTAAATTTTTTTCGGGGAGTTTTCTAATTCTTTGAGAAGTTCTTCACTATAGGCGATTCAGTTGTTGTCTCGGATACATTGTGCTGCATTCCACTACTAGAGGTCGCTTTCTTTTGGAGAAATTTCTTATATATTACGAATTTTGGCCTACTTTTCCGAATAATTCCGAATTTTTCCATCATTTTCGGAATACTTTTCCATAAGGGTTATACTTTTGTGCTGTTTCGTGGTGTAGTGCTACCGAACGCCGCTAGAGGTCGTCTTTTCCATAAAGAAAACTCTGCCAAACCCACGTTTTTTTCCTTATTTTCCTCGACTTTTTCGAACTTCTGTGGAATTTTATCGCCCTTTTTACGAGAACTTCTTCCAGAGAATACTACTCTGTCGTACTGTGGGCCTTCCTCCGTGCGACACTGAAGTCTTCAACGGAGATTATATGTCATGGCCTACATTCCGAGACATGTTCACGGCTGTGTACATTAAAAACTCCAGTCTCTGTCCAGTCGAGCGTTTATTCCACTTAAGGCAGAAGACAAGAGGTGAAGCCCGTGACATAGTCCAAAGATCGCCTTTGACTAATCAAGGTTTCCAATTAGCCTGGCAGAACTTATGCACTAGATTCGAAAACAAAAGAATTCTTGTGAATGGTTAGCTCAAGGTTCTTTTCAATCTTCCTTTTATACAATTCGAATCTGCCTCTGCCTTAAAGTCAATGCAGCGAGATATTAATTCCTGTAGATCATTGTACGATATCGACGTTAAGAGTTGGAATCCGATATTCGTATTCCTTTGTTCCAACCGTCTACACGACACAACTTTGACGTTGGGTACACACGTTCAGTTTTGGCTGTCAGTTTTGCAAGTAATCGGTTGCTTGCCAGTGTGGCCGTTCATTTTTGTCAGTCATCATAAAATATTTTGTGGTTGCTGGATAGTGACATTAGCAACATACGTTTAGGTTTTGAAGTATTTTAAAGTTTAAAGACAAAACTTTCAATCGACTTTGGTCCATCATCCTACCATCAATTTTATACAGAATGTCTTACATTAAGTTCAGGTTGAGAGGGGTAAATTGCGTTGGGTACTTATCTAACGAATTCAATAAAATTCAATAAATAACGGAAATGTAAAAAAGGTTTCAATTTGCGTACTAAATTTGGTACCTTTGGTTTTGTGTGAACAGATAGATTTCTAAATTGATATTTAGTATTGGTTGAGATAAAGTGGTGATTTTAAAATATAGTTCTGTAAGTTTACAAATGGGGATCACTGGGGTTGTGTGAACAGACAGAACTAGAAGCAAGCTCAATTTTTACAAACGGGTTTTTGATAATTAGTGTTACTAAATGTTAATTAACATTAAAGTGCTGGTATTAACTAACAAAGAAATCATTTTTTTTTTGCCTTCAAAAAATACAATACCATAAGATGCGAAGAGAAGGAGGGAGGGAGACATATTTGCTTTGCGATTGTAGACATTAATTTTGGGAGATAAGTCGATTTACGTCAAACTATATCGCGGACGACTCGATTTATGTAGTTCTTTTTGAAAACTAAATACTTGATTTTTAGAAAAAGATAAATAGTAACACTCTTAACTGTCGTAAGTAGCATTACTGGCTTTTATTTTGATAAAAAAAGTTGTAAATGGGAAATGGAGACATTATATTCTGAATTTTGGTCAATTTATTTATTATCCTGCTTTATACCATGGGGATTTTCCGCTAACGAAGTAGCGGGCATATGCTAGTATATATATATATATATATATATATATATATATATATATATATATATATATATATACATCAAATTTGCCAACAAAATACCCAAATATTTTTTTGTCAAATAAATTTGTTTTGTTCTTTTTTTCGAGTTGATGCCTGAAAGTAACATGAAATTAATTCTAGACGAAATATTCTACATAAAATTTCATTGTAAGTCCTAGAACACCGTGGTGCAATAGTATGCACGCCCGCCTTGCAAGCAGAAGGTCAGGGGTTCGATTCCCCGGCCAGGCAACATCAAACATTTTTCAACGGTGGCAAAATACCCCTCAGTAATGTTGGCGACATTTCCTGAGTATTTCAGCCTTGAAAACTTCTCCAAAAGTGGTGTTTTAAGACACGCCGTTCGGACTCGGCGATAAACAGTAGGTCCCATATCATTGAGCTAAATATGAATCGGGGTGCACTCATTGATATGAGAGAAGTCTCCCTTGTCCCGTATGGGATGTTGTGGAACAATGTTTTTTAAAGTCCTAGAACAAACTAGGTATCTGAGTAAAATACTTTGTTAAGAAGTTAGATAGTTTAAGTAGAAATCATTTGTTAAACTTTTAGACTCTTAATTAAAATTTATTCCATACTGAGTCAAAATGTCCTAAAAAACCTCAATTTTTGGGGGTTGAGTAAAAAGAAGAAATATTCCAAATCAAAATTCATTATGTGTCTCTGAACAAAAGAAATTTGTAGCTATAGTCTCGTTCTGGTTTGTTTTGAATTTGAATTTTTCATAGAAAATAAATGAGATAAGGGTATATGGTCACTTCGAACAGTGAAATGCTTTCCATATATGCATGATCTGAAATGTGTAATAGGTCAATGAATCGCTGTTAATTCTTGCTCAATGGTGGATTTATTACTTTCACCTCTTGTAAATGTCTTTGAAGCATACGCTAGGGGTAGGTGTTTAACGTCAAATTCATCTGTCAGCACAGCACCACAAGCAAATTTGCTACACCATCAACTTGGTCTTCTCGCCCTTTACCGCAAGACCCACTTTAGCAGATTCTCCTTCGACCTTCATAAAGGTATCGGTTACTTCTTTTACTGATCGTCCCATGATGTCTATATCATCAGCATAAGCAAGTAATATTTGGCTATTGGTGTAGATTGTGCCACTTTTTTGGCGTATGCCTCTCGTATAACCTTTTCTAGCAGGATGTTGGAAAGATCACACGAAAGGCTGTCTCCTTGCCTCAAACCTCTTTTAGTACAAAACTCTTCGGATAGGTTCTTTCATATTTTAACTGAAGATCTTGTGTCAGTTAGAGTCATTTTACAAAGCCGAATCAGCTTTGCGGAGATACCAAATTCAGACATGGCTTGGAATACTTTTGAACGTAGCGGGCTGTTGAAGGCTGCTTTATAATCGACAAAAAGGTGGTAGGTGTCGATCTGCATCTCTTGGGTCTTCTCCAGGATTTGCCGCAGGGTAAATATCTGGTCAATGGTGGACTTGCTAGGTCTAAAGCCGCATTGGTATGGTCCAATTATTTCGTTGACCAAGGGCTTTAGTCGTCCGCACAATATCCTGACACTATCATGTAGGCGATAGGGAGAAGACTTATGCCCCTATAGTTGGAGCATAAAGTCTTATCTCCTTTTTTATGGATGGGACACAGGATGTTCTGGATCCAATCTTCGGGCACGCGTTCTTTCTGTCAGACGGTGCTAACTAGCTGATGTATATACCTCATCAGCGTATCGCCTCCGGGTTTAAACAGATCGGCTTGGTGGTATACATTCAATACCATCTTCTGGGATTGGATCTGTGGTATCTTCGTCGACTTCGCTACTATTGGATACCAACAGTTTGGAAAAATGCTATTTTTATATCCTTAGTACACTATCTGTATCAGTTACCAGATAACCTTGGTGGTTCCTACAGGAGGATGCGCCAGCTCCAAAGCTCATTAAGCAGTTGGGCCAGGTGAGTGGAATATGCTGTGGCTATCTGTTGTGATTGCAGCTTACCGATATCCAACTTCCGTGTTGTGTCTGTTCGCACTTTGTTTGCTACGTTTAATCTGGTACGCACCTTTGCTGCAACAAGGTAGTAGTCCGAGTCTATGTTTGCTCCTCAAAACGATCGTACATCCAACACGCTGGATGCATGTCTTTTATCTATCACAACGTGATCAATTTGATTTCCTGTTCTTTGATCTGGCGACAGCCAGGGTCCCTTATGAATATCGAAATGCTGAAATCTGGTACTGCTAACTACTTGTTTCTTAATTCCGTAAATGTCACCAAAGGAGGTGTTACTTCCATCACTGTATTATTTTAGACCACGTAAAATCGTGCATGTGAGAGCCCATATGACACCTATATTTTCACTGGCCCATAGCCGTAAACCTCTCACGTGTTTTAACATACTCGTATATAAGCAACCAATGACTTATCCTAACTACGTAATTTATGTTAAATGTACTATGAGTAAAAGTACCTGGGTTTTTTTATATTTTTCAAATATATATTTACCACAAATGCTTCAAAAGCTGTTCAAATGGAGCGCACAACATCTTCAGTATGAATTCATACCGAAAAGCTATCAATTTGATATTTATAGTGTCCAAGCACAACGACTATCTGGATAAAAATTTTAAAATATGGCCCTAAACCCTATCTCAAAAACAAGGGCTGCTAATAATGTTATATGTTATGGTTACAGATTTCTTTTAATCAAAGACTCATATTGAAATTTCAGTTGGAACATTTCTTTCTTTAACAATATTCCCAAAAAGTAAAGGATTTTGCTAGATTTTGATCCAGTATGGAATTATGTAAAATTAACAGTCCGAAATTAAAACACATAATTTCATCCTAATATATTTAAATTTGTAATCCAATTTTCTTAAGGAAATAGTATACCTAGATATATGGTTTATTCTAAAACTCATAGTGAAATTTTGTGTAGAATTTTTCCTATTTTTACACTTTTGACCTGGAACCAAGTTTCATATTACTTTCATGTATCAACTCGAAAAAATAAGGGAAAATGCATCAAAAAATTGGGAAATATTTTCATGTTTTTTCAGCAAAATTGATACAGTTTTTTTTTATATATCATGTAAATAGACATTTCATTTCTTTGGCGTCCCATAGTCCAATTTTACGCCGAATATTTTTGTCGTTGACGTCATCTCTCTAAAATTTTGTTTTGTGGAACAATTTTGAACAAACCCACATGAAGTCCGACTTTAACCCTAAAACGTGTTTTTCATTTTTAGAGATTCCTGGCGATTAGATAAGAATTACAGATTTGGTGTATTCTGAGACCTACAGTAAAATTTAATGACGAATAATTTTGTGGAATATTCGGATTTGATATGATAACATTTTAATGGAGTTTTTGAAAGATTTTCGAAAAAAGGACCAAAAATTCCCACATACTCCTCTGTAAAGTTGCCAATGACGCTTATACCTAAAATGCAAGGATTCCATGATATCTTAACTCGAATATTTCGAAAAAACTAGAAATGGGCGGAGCTTGCCCGCCTACTTTGGTTACTTTCTGTTGTAAACTTTAAAAACGCCGATACATGTCTCATATTTTTAGCTCTACTTTCATAATCTACTCAGTTTTCCTTTTAATTTTTTGTTGTCGCACTGTGTAGTTAAAAAAAAACTATAAATCTCCTTGCACTATTCGCGTCTTTTGGCGTCGGATAATTTTCTATGGCCGAGTATTTACTATTATCTGGCAATATCCCTTTATCTGTACATTTATGACCAAGATATGTTACTTCTATCTGTTGCTTCTCGTTACGTCAGTTAAATTCGAAATCATGTGCTTCTCTGAGCAACCCATGACAACTAAATCTTCCACATACAAGAATGTTTGTTCGGGTTTTATTTCACTAAAAGCAAATGTCATCATCGTTTAAAAAGAGTTTGGTGCTATTTCCAGTCCATATGGTAATGTAGTAAATCTATAAGATTCGTTATCTGTCGAAAAAGAAGTAATATGTTTAGATTTTTCCTCTAAAGGGATTTGGTAAAATCCTGACATTATGTATAAACAGGAAAAATACTTAGCTCTTCCGAGTAGATCTAAGATATCATCTATACTAGGTAATGGGAATTTATCAACAACTAGCTTCCTATTTATTTTTCTATAATCTATAACCAATCGCCACCTTTTTTCTTTAGAATTTGGGAGTGATTTTTTCGGGACAAACAGTAACGGACTAATATATTCCGATTGTGGTCGTTAAACAATATTGTCATTCACAAGTCTCTTGACTTATCTATCTACTTCAACCTTGTGTGTATGTGGTATACGATAGTTCTTAATGTATACTGGTTCTTTGTCCTTTAACCTTAACCGTTGCTCATAAAAATTATTTGTGAAAATAGTTTCTTATTCTACACCAAAGATATCACTGTGTTCAGAACAAAGTTCTATTAAGGTATTATTAAATCATTCTGGAATTTTTTTCTTAAATATATTAATTATCTCAGACTTTCTTTGTCCGGTATCTTTGATATTGTTAATTATTTCGTAATCAGCAATATCTTCTGTGTGTGTCGGTTAGAATTCAAAATTCGAACATATGCAGATGTTACTATGGCGTTTACTATGAACACACCAGGTTGGGGTTCATGATTTGCTATTAGCACCACTTTAAATGAGGTCGTAAGTTTTATTTGTCGTATAACTTCTGACCTTGCTGGTAAAAAAATGTCGTCGTGTATTCATTAATGTTTGGTTTACACTCGGCGTCGTTTCGTGATTTCGAAGACGTTTCGTGATTTCGCGCGGAATCAAGCTAAATTTATCATGATTTTGCATACAAAAATGAAATCATCTCATTTCGTGATTTCAGCGAAATCAACATCGAAATCACAGTACACATGATTTACAACCCTGTTTTTGCCTAAAAAAGTACCAAAAGTTGCAACACTTTCCACGTATCAGAATAAACAAGGTAGATGGTCAATTGCTGCAACAAAAAATTTTATTATCAAAATATGTATACAATGTAAAATAATACTAAATTACTTTGTTACAATGCTATTTTTCATTGTATTCCTTTACTTTTTAATGGTAATGTTAGCAAAAAAGCTAATTGTAAAAATTGTTTTCCTATACAATTTTCTCAAAAATTCGGGAACGGAAAAATGACGGAAATTGCAAAAACTTCAGCAGAAATGTCAAAATTAACGTATCAGCTCTCGTATGCTGCAATGAACATGCTGCTAAGCCAAAATTGTATGGCAGAAAGCAGCAGAAGAGGGTGTTATTCGGCGCTATTTTTGTTTAAAGAGAACTGCAAGTCTTGCTAGATTTCGAAGTTCGGGAACGCATTTTAAGCACTAAACGGGAAAACTGCTGCAAGGACTAATAATTTCTCCCGATACCTCTCTATATATAGCCCTATATGCCGCATTTTTCTCTTCGGTAGCAACACGACACTCCTGGTCATACCATGGATTCATT
Organism: Musca autumnalis; assembly: GCF_047663935.1. Lineage (NCBI taxonomy): Eukaryota > Metazoa > Arthropoda > Insecta > Diptera > Muscidae > Musca > Musca autumnalis. Next base: position 116,519 of record NW_027412344.1, read on the forward strand.
GGTTGAGGTCTATGGTATCCAAGTACTGATTTTGCGGCTGTTTGCATGGAGTGGGCAATGTTTTGCCATTGTCCTGATATGTTATCGGGACGAGGAGTGATTTCATTAAGCAGTTGGGCCAGTTGAGTGGAATATGCTGTTGCTATCTGTTGTGATTGCAGCTTACCGATATCCAACTTCCGTGTTGTGTCTGTTCGCACTTTGTTTGCTACGTTTAATCTGGAACGTACCTTTGCTGCAACAAGGTAGTAGTCCGAGTCTATGTTTGCACCTCAGAACGATCGTACATCCAACACGCTTGATGCATGTTTTCCATCCATCACATCTTTGCCCTTATGAATATCGAAATGCTGAAATCTGGTACTGCTAACTACTATGTTTCTTAATTCCGTAAATGTCACCAAAGTAGGTGTTACTTCCATCACTGTATTATTTTAGATCACGTAAAATCGTGCATGTGAGAGCCCATATGACACCTATATTTTCACTAGACCATAACCGTAAAGCTCTCACGTATTTTAACATAACATATAAGCAACCAATGACTTTTCCTAACTACGTAATTTGTGTTAAAAGCAGTGTTTCGGAGTCGAGCAATTTTTAGTTCGACTCCGACTCCGAAGTCGACTTTTTTCACGACTCCAGACTCCGAGAGTTATATTCAAAATAATTATATATACAAGTTTCCAATTTTTCCTTTATGTTGACTTTTTCATAATAATACTCAACTTAAAAACGTGCATATAAATCCTGAACTTATCCCATTAAAATGAAAACTAAAAAAAAAACCGAAGTTGGATTCGACTGGCAGTAAAGTAAATCTTTAAGCTTTGAACATTGTCAGTTTGAAGAGGTTATAAAAACGTTGGCCTATATAAGAAGCAATATGTGAAATTAAAATAATTCGGTTCGATAAGAATTCCGTGACGAATTTAAAATGTATACCTTAAAACTTTCTACTAAATTCAACCGACATATTGACATGGCAAAATATATATAGAAATTGATTAACCTTCCGTTGGACACCTAAGTCTGGCCAGGCCTTTTTCATTTTATTTTGTGTTTTAAACTGGGTTACAATAAAACTGTGGACCTGAGATTCCAGGTGGCTTCATGAAATTTTCTTACCTGAAAGAAACATGAGGTCAAAAGGATAACCAGAAAAGTAGCTACAAGGATTTTTGGAATACATATCACATTCGTAACACATGAGCAGTATCTTCGTGTGTATCTGACATAATTAGTTAGAACTTCGCTAAAAATGTTATAATAAAAACACAATGTGCAGTGACCTTCATTTCACAATATATTGTATTGAACTGAATTGTATATTCAGTTTCTCACACAACGCTTTTGGAAGAACGACTTTAGTCTGGCAAAAACCCCACCCATTTCTTATTGAAAAAATTTCCGAAATCTTTCTTAAAATTTGATATTTTCCTACATTATTTGACAAAATGAATACCCTTTTAATGAAATTTTTCGCATTTAACCCTGTCATGCCTCAAAATTGCACATGAAAATCAGTGAATGTACCACAATCTAAAAAAATCCATTGCAAATAGTGTTACACTTTTATTTTAGACAATTATACACATAACAGGAAAAATAAAACCCATTACTTAGCCTCTATACTGCTTTTGTTTGGTGGAATGGTTCAAATATAGGATTCTCCATATGAATTAGAAGAAAAGCCTTAGGATATATGGTAAATTTCAAATTTCCTTTACAATTACATAGAAAAAAAAATTAAAAACTTTGTTGGCGAGCACATCCGCCATTTTTGGTACATGGGTTACGAAAAAAATCGTGGTTTCAAATTTGTTCGCGTTCACAAAATTGGATGCTGCACTCAAAAGCTATATGCGGTTTTACTCTCTTGTAAAGAAAAAATATTTAAAAATTCCTATTGTGTTGTAATAAGTACATGTATATATGCATCGTTAGCAGAATTTGATATCTATCCGTAGATGCTAAAATAGTTCCTAAATTTATTTTTATTTTCGCGGAAAATCAAAAAATAATGAAGAAATCTTGGCATAAATTTTATTTGTTCTAAATCAGAGTCCAAGAAATCTCTAAAATAATAATTTAAAAATACGTACACAATCTAGACAACGCGTAGAAAAATGTGAGACCAAAATTATAAAGATCGCGCTTATAACTTGCATATTACAGCAACAACAAAGAACGGAAACTTATTGTTGGAAATTATTTCAAAAATATATTTTTGGTTAAATACGAAAAATTTGAAAAATAAATGTTGGGAGTTATTCTATTATTTCGCTAATTTTCGATCCAAATCCTGAATTATTTTGCTTAAACTTCTACGAGAAAAGTAATTGGTCATCGTGAAAGTATATTTGATTTCTGTGATAAGCAATAGAAATAAGAAGTAGAGAGTAATATTGAAATTACAATCAAAGAAAAAACATACAAGTTAAAAACCATATATTTCGCGAATTGGTTTAAATCGGTTGAGGTGCATGTGCTTTTCGGATACAGGGAGTATATGCCTATCAATATGCATGGATTTTTCCATGTTTCATTCAGCGGCCAAAGTGTGCCATCAGTTGCATCTTACTATTCAAAAAACCATCAAATGTGCAAAAATTACGCGATGTGCATATGATTATAAGGTGCATCCGATTTGAATGGCCCCCTATAAATAAAAATACGTCAATATAAATTATTTTAGACAGATTCGTCAAGAATTGCGGACGTGCCATCGCATTCTATTTTGGGATAAATAGGGATATTATTCCTGATTCTTTGTAATTTGTGACACACCACATACTCCTCTGTAAAGTTGCCAATGACGCTTATACCTAAAATGCAAAGATTTCATGATACCTTAACTCGAATATTTCGAAAAAACTAGAAATGGGCGGAACTTGCCAGCCTACTTTGGTTACTTTCCGATGTAAACTCATGTGTCTCATATTTTTAACTGTACTTTCATAATCTACTCAGTTTTCCTTGTCATTTTTTTGTTGTCGCACAGTGTACTTAAAAAAAAACTATTAATCCTCTTACACTATCCGCGTCTTTTGGCGTCGGATAATTTTCTATGACCGAATATTTACTATCATCTGGCAATATCCCTTTATCTGTACATTTATGACCAAGATATTTTACTTCAGTCTGTTGATTCTCGTTACGTCAGTTAAATTCGAAATCATGTGCTTCTCTGAGCAACCCATGACAACTAAATCATATATACAAGATTGTTTGTTCGGGTTTTGTTTTACTAAAAGCAAATGTCATCATCCTTTAAAAAGAGTTTGGTGCTATTTTCAGTCCATATGGTAATGTAGTAAGCCGATAAGATTCGTTATCTGTCGAAAAAGAAGTAATATCTTCAGATTTTTCCTCTAAAGGGATTTGGGGAAATCCTGACATTATGTGTAAACAGGAAAAATACTTAGCTCTTCCGAGTAGATCTAAGATATCATCCATACTAAGTAATGGGAATTTATCAGCAACTAGCTTCTTATTTATTTTTTCTATAATCTGTAACCAATCTCCATCTTTTTTCTTTTGAATTTGGGAGTGATTTTTTCGGGACAAACAGTAACGGACTAATATATTCCGATTGCGGTCGTTCAACAATATTGTCATTCACAAGTTTCTTGACTTGTCCATCTACTTCAGCCTTGTGTGTATGTGGTATACGATAGTTCTTAATGTATACTGGTTCTTTGTCCTTTAACCTTAACTTTTTCTCATAAAAATTATTTGTGGAAATAGTTTCTTATTCTACACCAAGGTTAAGGTTTTATTAAATCTTTCTGGAAAATTTTTCTCAAATATTTTAATTATCTCAGACTTTCTTTGTTCGGTATCTTTGATATTGTTAATTATTTCGTAATCAGCAAAATCTTCTGTTAAAATCTTCTAAGTTTTAAGCTTAACTGTGTGTCGGTTAGAATTCAAAATTCGAAGATATGCAGATGTTACTATGGCGTTTACTATGAACACACCAGGTTGGGGTTCATGATTTGCTATTAACACCACTTTAAATGAGGTCGTAAGTTTTACTTGTCGTATAACTTCTGAACAAAATTTAACTTCAAGCTAAATTTATCATGATTATGGATACAAAAAGGAAATCACCTCATTTCGTGATTTCAGCGAAATCAAAATCGAAATCACAGTTCACATGATTTACAACCCTGTTTTTGCCTAAAAAAGTACCAAAAGTTGCAAAACTTTTCACGTATCAGAATAAACAAGGTAGATGGTTGTATACAATGTAAAATAATACTAAATTACTTTGTTACAATGCTATTTTTCATTGTATTCCTGTACTTTTTAATGGTAATGTTAGCAAAAAAAGCTAATTGTAAAAATTGTTTTCCTATACAAATTTCTCAAAAAATTCGGGAACGGAAAAATGAGGGAAATTGCAAAAACTTCAGCAGAAATGTCAAAAGTAACGTATCAGCTCTCGTATGCTGCAATGAACATGCTGCTAGTTTCTACTAAGCCAAAATTGTATGGCAGAAAGCAGGAGAAGAGGGTGTTATTCGGCGCTATTTTTGTTTAAAGAGAAGTTCATGTCTTGCTAGATTTCGAAGTACGGGAACGCATTTTTAGCACTAAACGGGAAAACTGCTGCAAGTAGTAATATTGTGCAAGTTCTGAACACATCTTTTATCTATCAAAATTTATTATCGGATGTCTCAACGATAAAATCAGCCTCAAATTTTTCATTTGTAAGTACTATACACAACTAATACGATATATAGATAATTTTACGATAATTCTTGAAACAAAGTTTTAAAGTTCTATATTGTCGTATATTTTTGATGACCAATTCAATTTACAAACAACTTGTTTTGAAAATTCATGTTCGATCAGCAGCGCATATGCATGCCTACCTTGATTATTGTGATATGTTTGAAATAAGAAAAAAAATATAAGTGTAAACACCGGGGTGTATTTCAGGATTTCGTGAAATCCAGTGGATTTTATTATTATTATTATTATAGTTAAAGGATTCTAAACGGTGACGTTTAAAAAAATTATTTTTTTGGCGCTCCCACCGCGCCTGATTTAAAATGAAACACGATTATTTACCTTTTCTACAATTGCACAGCTTGACTTTAATGATATTCTTAATTTCACAAAGATATTTAATTAATTACTTAAAGGATATTTTTATGTTCACAAAAATATTATTTCAATTATTTGATTTAACACTTCATTTCACAAAGATATTTAATATTGAATCAATTATTGGATTTAAAACTTCACTCGAATACGACACAGCCAAGACTAACTGTTCTTAGCCAACTTTGTTGGCTCGTTAGCCTCATGGATCATGTTCCACCAACATGCGCCAGTATGCAGAAGCTAACCATGCAAAAGTTGTTTCTCATGGTTTGCAATATTGTAACTGGATCGGAAGCGCGTGTTAAAGTTAGAACGTGGAAATAGCTCATGCTGCGGAATTAATTTTTGGCACAGTGTCGCCAACGTCGTTAACTCCTCCCTCCTTAAATATCTGCGTCCCGCAGATCTGTGAATCTACGGTGGGGAATTGGACACGTAACTTTGGGAGATTTAATTTCCTTGTTTGTTGGTACCACAGCCATGAAATGCAAAAGGTAACTGAGACAATGAACATAGCGTTAATTCCAATGGTACCATTAAATCTTACTCCCAACTGGTTCAATCGGTTGATGTTATTTAGGCCCATCTCATGGACATATTCTATGTCAAGCAGCAGGTCGTTATGTGTAATATTTGCTAGCACTGGTGGTAAGGCTTGAACCTCCGTGATGGAATTGCTCGAGTAAGAATGATTCCCGATAGTCACCGACTCATTGGAAAGTTGTAGAAGGTATGTGCCATTAAGAAACTCTTTTTTGCTGTTCCACTCTATGAAGCCCTTGTAGTTTGTCATGTAGATAACGTTGTCACTCAATAATTCAACAATTTCTTCTTGGGTGTGTCTATATTTACATTTCGCCGATCCGCCTCTGAGAATGGTGTTAAGGCAGTCCCCTTCTTCTAATTTAATCAGGGATGATCTTTTACAAACTGTAGAATTGTTTATAAAAAGGCAGTTATCCTTGATACCATAAGTCTCAGCTTCACTAACAAGGACCCTCTCGAATGGCAGATATATTTGCTTTCCGTAATCAATAGTAGCTCTTGTGAGAAGCAAATTATAAAACTGTTTCCCAATTTTTGGTATTGACAGTATGTACAATAGTAGTGAACCGTTCGTGTAAATTGATGGGGTTCCATATCCCACTGGTAAGTAGCGTCTCCAACTCGTCAATTACTCTATTTATCTCCGATTGGTCCAGCAAATTTGTATTGACAATTCCGCTCCTAGCCAACTGGCAGGCTCGGACAATTTCATTTATTTCATCCCTCAAAATAATGACCTCGTTGATGGTATTTTGTTCTATTAAGGTATAGTCTTTCCCACTCGTGATATTATTCATTCTGGTGATTATTTTATTATTCTTCTTTGTAACCTGGTTTGTCTTCTGCTGGAGCTCTTCGTTAATTTTGTATTGCTCATTATTGTTTAGGATTATACTTTCTTGACTCCTTAGTATATCCCAATCCGTTGAATCAGGGCTTCCACCAACTCATATCCACGCTGATCCGATCCAATTGATTGATCTGAGCGTTCTTCTTTTTACATTTATCAATGCATTAAGGCGTTCTTGCATCTGTAACATGTGGTGTAAAATTAATTCCTTGTTTTTACTTGGCGGGATGTGTCGTTCGATTAGATATGATACATTTGCAGCTGCGTCTATGTATGGTTCCAAGTTGATGACATGTATGATCTTGAAGTTCACATCTACTATCCATCCATTACCAATCTTCAAAGAAACCAGCGGTGTTTTGTACTGATAGATTTGCAGGCAACTCACAAAATTCGGGTTGAATGCGATGAAGAGAATTATTCTGAGATGCATGATTATAAAAAATACTGTCTGAAAATAATATAAGTTAATTATATCAATAAAGATTGGGCGATGTCATGATGATGAAATGTGTAGATGAAGAATGATTAAATATTTTTCCTTCTTTTTTTTAATCATTTTTCAGAATTTACATATAAACTTTTCTCTTTTCATATAATTGGATTATTTTTCCTTGATACATTTTTGTTTCCTTATTAATCTTCAAATTCAGAGTAATTATCTGCCTTCTAGTGAATGAACAAACAATAGTCTCTTAAGCCATGGACCAAGTTTGATTATCACAATCAGTATAAATTACTACTGCAAATGAAATGCAAAAGGTAACTGAGACAATGAACATAGCGTTAATTCCAATGGTACCATTAAATCTTACTCCCAACTGGTTCAATCGGTTGATGTTATTTAGGCCCATCTCATGGACATATTTTATGTCAAGCAGCAGGTCGTTATGTGTAATATTTGCTAGCACTGGTGGTAAGGCTTGAACCTCCGTGATGGAATTGCTCGAGTAAGAATGATTCCCGATAGTCACCGACTCATTGGAAAGTTGTAGAAGGTATGTGCCATTAAGAAACTCTTTTTTGCTGTTCGACTCTATGAAGCCCTTGCAGTTTGTCATGTAGATAACGTTGTCACTCAATAATTCAACAATTTCTTCTTGGGTGTGTCTATATTTACATTTCGCCGATCCGCCTCTGAGAATGGTGTTAAGGCAGTCCCCTTCTTCTAATTTAATCAGGGATGATCTTTTACAAACTGTAGAATTGTTTATAAAAAGGCAGTTATCCTTGATACCATAAGTCTCAGCTTCGCTAACAAGGACACTCTCGAATGGCAGATATATTTGCTTTCCGTAATCAATAGTAGCTCTTGTGAGAAGCAAACTGTAGAATTGTTTATAAAAAGGCAGTTATCCTTGATACCATAAGTCTCAGCTTCACTAACAAGGACCCTCTCGAATGGCAGATATATTTGCTTTCCGTAATCAATAGTAGCTCTTGTGAGAAGCAAATTATAAAACTGTTTCCCAATTTTTGGTATTGACAGTATGTACAATAGTAGTGAACCGTTCGTGTAAATTGATGGGGTTCCATATCCCACTGCCTCTATTGCATTGCCATAAGGTAGCGTCTCCAACTCGTCAATTACTCTATTTATCTCCGATTGGTCCAGCAAATTTGTATTGACAATTCCGCTCCTAGCCAACTGGCAGGCTCGGACTATTTCATTTATTTCATCCCTCAAAATAATGACCTCGTTGATGGTATTTTGTTCTATTAAGGTATAGTCTTTCCCACTCGTGATATTATTCATTCTGGTGATTATTTTATTATTCTTCTTTGTAACCTGGTTTGTCTTCTGCTGGAGCTCTTCGTTAATTTTGTATTGCTCATTATTGTTTAGGATTATACTTTCTTGACTCCTTAGTATATCCCAATCCGTTGAATCAGGGCTTCCACCAACTCATTTCCACGCTGATCCGATCCAATTGATTGATCTAAGCGTTCTTCTTTTTACATTTATCAATGCATTAAGGCGTTCTTGCATCTGTAACATGTGGTGTAAAATGAATTCCTTGTTTTAACTTGGCGAGATGTGTCGTTCGATTAGATATGATACATTTGCAGCTGCGTCTATGTATGGTTCCAAGTTGATGACATGTATGATCTTGAAGTTCACATCTACTATCCATCCATTACCAATCTTCAAAGAAACCAGCGGTGTTTTGTACTGATAGATTTGCAGGCAACTCACAAAATTCAGGTTGAATGCGATGAAGAGAATTATTCTGAGATGCATGATTATAAAAAATACTGTCTGAAAATAATATAAGTTAATTATATCAATAAAGATTGGGCGATGTTATGATGATGAAATGTGTAGATGAAGAATGATTAAATATTTTTCCTTCTTTTTTTTAATCATTTTTCAGAATTTACATATAAACTTTTCTCTTTTCATATAATTGGATTATTTTTCCTTGATACATTTTTGTTTCCTTATTAATCTTCAAATTCAGAGTAATTATCTGCCTTCTAGTGAATGAACAAACAATAGTCTCTTAAGCCATGGACCAAGTTTGATTATCACAATCAGTATAAATTACTACTGCAAAGATTTTTTTGGTTTTGAATATTTTTATTCTTTTATTTTTCCTTATTGCAATTCTTGCTTTTCGGTGACTGTCCTTTTTCTCGAGCTTGCCATGGGGACTTCGTATTAGTCCGGTTTAGTCGAGAGCAGGCATGCCTCCCTCGACCTACTAGGGTACGATTCATCTATCCCACTTAAAGGAATGCTCTTGTTATGACAGTTATGCTTAGTTAATATTTTTATTTCATTTCAGTTTAATGGTAAGGGTTTCCCTTTTTTCTTTTTTTTTGTTCAATTCTTCGTTATTACGTTTTGGTTCTTTGTCCGCCAGGTTATGGATAGTTCCTTGGTTTGCTTTGAACACTAAATGATGATCTCATACCATGACGCCATTGCATCTGTAGCCCGTGATGCAACTCGCCATTCCATGGTATTAGTGCATCATACGGAGACTAACATACCTGAGCTGATGCTCTTTTATTTTGCTTTATTTTTATATGTAAGTGAGTGAAACAAAAAGGAGCTGCTACATTTTAATATTTTTTCTTTGAACTTTGTCCATTTATATTCTTTACTAGCAAAATGCCCGCTACTTCGTATGCGGAAAGGATATAAAAAAAAAACAAATAAACAATATATAATATGGAAATGACAAACACTGAAAATTTGGTCGCACTAATACCAATTTTAATCAATATTTATTTTTATCTTAGTACTGTACGTACCCCTCAAGTTCGTTTTTAAAAAAGATCAGCCGTATCTCACCCTTACACATTAACAGCGAGATCAACGTTGCACACCAATACACACCCTAACTCCAAAAAATAAAAATTCCAGCACTGTCCCTACACCCAAAAACAAATTGAGTACCATTAAGTAATTTTCGTATACTTATGGTACGTATTTCGACGACATATCTCAGCCACACACGGACATTAATACAAAATAATTACAGTAAATTCCATAATAATTACAGTAATTCCGAATCTCAAGATTCCAGCTGTATCCGTTCGTCCAATTCCAAATTGTACCAAACTTAGTATCAAGTCGAACTCTTCGTACCCATAAGAAAGATTTTCCAAAACTACCTCAATCCTTCACTTTAGTAGTAATCTTACTTCCAAATTTCAGGATTCAAACTGTATCCGTTAATCCAAATTAAAATTGTACTAAATTTAGAACAATTTAGAATTTTCGTACCAATTTTCAAAACTTCCTCAACGCAACAGGGCTACAATAATCATACTTTCAAATTGCAGGATTCCACCGCTATCCGTTCACCTACGTACAAATTGTACTAAATTTAGTACCATTTAGTGCTTTTCGTAACCATAAGTTTGCTCTTTCAAAACAACCTGAATCCTACTCTTCGACAGTAATCGTAATTCCAAATTTCAGGATTCCAGCTCTATTAATTCACCCGAATCCAAATTGTATCAAATTTAGTACCATTTCTTTCCCAAACAAAAATTTCAGGATTCCAGCTCTACCCGTTCACCCAAATCCACATTGTACCATATTTAGTACCATTTAGTACTTCTCGTACGCACACGTACGACTTTTCAAAATTTCCTCAATACTACACTCATACAGTAATCTTAATTCCTAATTCCAACACTATCCGTTTACTAAAATTCAAATTGTACCGAATTTAGTGCTTTCTGTACCCATAAGTACGAATTTCCAAAACTACCTCAATTCTACTGTCCGACAGTAATCTTAGTTCCAAATTTCAGAATTCCAGCTTTATCCGTTCATCCAAATCTAAATTGTACCAAATTTAGTACCATTTAGTACTTTTCGTACCCAAAGGTACGAATTTCTAAAACTATCTCAATCCTACACCCCTACAGTAATCTTAATTCAAAACTTTAGGATTCCAGCTCTATCCGTTCACCCAAATCCAAATTTAGTACTGCTCGTAATCATAAATACGAACTTCCAAAACCATTTCCTTATTTCAACGCCATTTCCCAACCTTGATACTTAAAATTCAGGACCATTTAGTACTTTTCGTACACATAAATACGAATTTCCAAAATTTCCCCAATCCTATGATCCAACAGTAAGCTCAATTTCAAATTTCAGGATTCCAGCTCTGTCCGTTCACTCGAATCCCTATTGTACCAAATTTAGTACTTTTCGAACACATAAGTACGAATTTCCAAAACCACCCTCATATCTCAGTCCTACACTTCACAGTAATCTTAATTCCAAATTTCAGGTTTCCAGCTACATACATACGTTCACCCAAATCCAAATTGTACTAAATTTAGTACCATTTAGTGCTTTTCGTACCCATAAGTACCTCAATTCTACACCCCACCAGTATTCTCAATTCCAAATTTCCAGATTCCAACTATATCCGTTCACCCAAATCCCCATTGTCCCAAATTTAGTACCATTTAGTACTTTTCATTCACATAAGTAAGAATTTCCAAAACTTCCCCAGTCCTACACTCCAACAGTAATATCAATTCCAAATTTCAGGAATCCAGCTCTATCCGTTCACTCAAATCCAAATTGTACTAAATTTAGTACCAATTTTTACTTTTCGTACACTCAGGTTTCCAAAAACCCTTTGGTGCATCTTTCTTACTCTTCATCAGTGATCCTCAGTCCAAATTTGAGGAATCAAGCCCTATCCGTTCACCCAAATCGAAACGGTACCAAATTTAGTGCTATTTAGTATTTTTCGTACCCTATGTACGAATTTCCAAAACTTCCACAATATTAAACTCCACCTGTAATCTCAGTTCCAAATTTAGAGATTCCAGCGCTATCCGTTCACCCAAATCCCCATTATACAAAATTTAGTTCCATTTAGTACTTTCCGTACACATAAGTACTAATTTCCAAAACCACCTTCATATCTCAATCCTACACTTCAACAGTAATATTAATTCCAAATTTCAGGTTTCCAGCTCTATCCGTTCATTCAAATCCAAATTGTACTAAATTTAGCACCATTTAGTACTTTTCGTACCCATAAGTACGAATTTTCAAAACTACCTAAATCCTACACCCCACCAGTAATCTCAATTCCAAATTTCGAGATTCCAGCTATTATCCGTTCACCCAAATCCCCATTGTATCAAATTTAGTACCATTTAGTACTTTTCATACACATAAGTACGAATTTCCAAAAGTTCTTCAATCCTACACTCCAACAGTAATCTCAATTCCAAATATCAGGATTCCAGCTCTATCCGTTCACCCAAATCCCTATTGTACCAAATTTAGTACTATTTAGTACTTTTCGTACACATAAGCACGAATTTCCAAAACTACCCTCATATCTCAATCCTACACTACAACAGTAACCTTAATTCCAAATTTCAGGTTTCCAGCTCTTTACGTTCACCCAAATCTAAATTGTACTAAATTTAGTACTTTTCGTACACATGATTGGTAATTTTCCAAACCATTTCCTTTTAGAAGCACCACTTCCCAACCTTGATTTCCATACCAAATTCCTATATTCCTGGGGCCTATTATTGATTTCATTAATTATTTAGCGATTTCATCAAATTACAGATATGTTCATTGTGAATCCTTCTTCCGCTCCTTGTCAACACCGCTACCCTATTATCCTTTTCAACTATTTCCTTTCTATATAACGCTTTGTTTTTTCCTTTGATTGTTTTGATAGCAACATATATTCTATCACCCTTTCTATATTTTTTTGGTCTCTGCCTTTTTTTATTCATTCGTGCATTACGAGTTGTCATGTGTCTTTTAAGTAAGAGTCTAAGATCCGAGTTAACCTTCCTTTGTTCTGATAAAAGGTTTTCATAATTCGCTTTACCATTTCTATTAAAAAATAAGTCACATGGTCTTTTCTTTGTTGTTGAATGAATGGTATTATTATATCTATCGACACAGACTTCAATTAATTCCTTTACTGACAGATTTGGTTATTCAGCCCTTAAACATCTATAATTTTCAATTATTGTCGAGTGTAGTCTCTCAACCTGCCCGTTCACCTCACTTCTTTGTACCGGCGTAAGATATAATTTAATACCTAAAGACTTGATGAACGTTTCAATTAAAGGGCTTAAGAAGCTGCGTTCGTTATCAGTAACAAGAATTTTTGGCACTGTGAAATAATGCAAAACTTTAACTAATTTTTTCCGCACTTGGATCAATGATCTGTCCTTAATAGCAAAGAATTTAGCGAATTTGGTAAACTTGTCTATGCAGGTAATGAATTTTTGTCCTTGAATTTCCCTGATATCCATGTGGAGGATTTCGCATTTCTGAGATTATCAAGGGCCCATACAATAGCTAGCATCTCTTTCTCATTCGTGGCGTAATTTTCTTCAGTTATGTTAAGAGATCGAGAGATGTATGCTATGGGTTTGTCCTTGCCGATTTCGCCTTGTGACAAAACGGCACCTAGCGCTGTATTAGAGGCATCCGTCGTTAAATTGAACGGTTTCTCGAAGTCAGGAAAAGACAGTAGCTCTGCTGTAGTAAGCATGGATTTTAGTCTATTGAAAGACTTTAAGGATTCATCATTTAAAGTAATTGGCACCTTTTTAGACTGACTGGCTTTTACTTGGGCATGTTCTCCTCTTGTAAGGTTTGTAAGGGGTTTTGCTACTCTTGCATAATCCCGAATAAATCTCCTATAGTAGGAGGTCATTCCTAAGAAGCTCTTCAGTTCTTTCAATTTCGAGGGGGGTAACAAATTTTCGATGGACTTTACCTTGGCAGGGTCCGGTTTGCTTCCTTCAGAACCAACGATATAGCCAAGAAATTCCACCTCGGTTTTCATGAAATGTGTTTTGTCAAGATTCACCTTAAGATTACCTTCGTGGAGCCTCGCAAAAATGGTATCTATATTCTTCAGATGATTTCTTATATTGTCCCCAATTACTATTATGTCGTCAATGTAGACAAAACAAATTTTCCCTATGTACTCCCGGAGGACATCATCTATCATTCTCTGAAATATAGCAGGGGCATTCTTAAGGCCAAAAGGCAATCTTAAGAATTCGTATTTACCGTTTGGCGTTGAAAAAGAAGTTTTTGGAATGTCCTTTGGGTTCATGGCTATTTGATGAAAGCCTGATGTGAGATCTATTGTCGTGAAATATTTTGCTTTACCTAGACTAGCTAAAGTCGACGTAATATCCGGAATTGGGTAGGTATCTGAAATGGTTATGTATTTAGACGTTTAAAGTCCACTACCATTCGATATTGCTTTTCACCATTGGGTTTTGGCTTCTTGGGTACTACCCAAATTGGTGAATTATATGGACTCTTCGAGGGTCTTATTACTCCTTCCGAAAGTAATTCTTGTATTTGTCTCTCTACCTCTTCCCTCATACAGACTGGATACGGATAGCTTTTAGTATATATTGGCTCGTCTGTATTTGTCCTGATTTCTGCCTGAACGTTCGTTGATGCTAGTTCACTACCATCGAGCGGTCCAAAAAGTGGCTTGTATTTATTAATAAGGTTTTCTATTCTTGTCCTAACTTCTGGTTCATACTCTTCACCTAATACATAATTTGACTCTGTTGTTACTTTTTCTTTTAATGGTATTTTAAAACAATTTTTCAAAACTAAAACATTTTCCTTTCTATCAACTAAAGCACCCAATTCTTCCGTCAAATTTTTTCAGCGTTGGCAAAACGTAAAATTCAACAGGTTCACTTATTCCTAAAAATTTGAAAAATGGTCCAATTACTTTCCTATCTATATCAATATCTCCTCCTACTGATCGAATCTTTACTGGTTTTTCTAAAGTTATGCTACCATGTGATAAGCGTCGGTTGCAAAAGTTCTTGTTGGAACCCGTGTCAATCAAAAAACATAAAGTAGCGCCATTAGCAGAAGGGTATTCTATATAGGGTGAGCTTGATGGCCTTCCCCCATAAAATTTATTTCGCCTACAGTTTCTTCCTGACAAGTGCCTGTCTCTGACCCATTCTCAGTCATGGGGTCTTCATCAGAAAAAGTTTCAATATGATAAAGTTTAGATTGTTTGTTTCCTGTGCTTACTTCGTATGCTCCTCTTTTTTCAGCCGTCCTAGGATGATTGATGTAATTTATCCGACGAGATTGTATTGTCCTATCGACATCCATCGGTTCGTGTTTTATGGCCGGATACCGTGCAGGTAACGCTGGCTTATCATAATTTGAATGTTGATTTACACGAAAGTTAGGATTCTTATTATATTCCCAATTTTTAAGCCGAGAATTCTGATTCAGCCATCCCAAATGCCGATGAAATGGTTTTGGAGGCCGTGAAGGCCCAGGACGAGAATTCATTTCAGTGGGGTTCGGACCATTCGTTTTTGTCTTTGCATATATCATGTTATTTCGCATGGTTAGATTCTGCAACTCCAGACAAGCGGAATACGCTTCAGGGAGATTTCCTGGCCGCTGTATTATAATCATACGGGAAAGGTCCGGTTTTAATCCTCGTACGAAAATGTCTAACGCTCTGTTCCTGTACGTTCCGACTAAAGCTTTTATGGTTTCCTCACTGCGGGATTCTGTCTTTAATTTATTGATAATAAGTGCAAGTTGATGATTAACTGTCGAATAGAACTCATCTACGCTTGAAAATCCCTGTGAAAGCTGATGTTCCAAGGTTTGAATACCTCGTTTATCAGCATAGTGAAGGGAAAGTATTCGTTTGATTTCTGTCCAATCACTGTCGAATATATTGTATGATACCAGAGCTGTGTCTGCAGTTCCTATAACTTTTTGGCGGACACTTTGTATAATTGCACGATAAATCGGTTTGTCTTTAACTATTTCAAAATCCTTCAGTATAGTTTCCACTGAATGAACCCAGGAAACATACTGAGTTGGATTGCCCTCAAAGGTTCTCAATTCTTTTACGCTATCAGGAAGGCTTATATCTTTCAACTCCGTTTCGGTTCGTTGCCGTTGAAGGGCGTGACACTGCGGCAACCTGCCTACTTTCAAGACGCTCTATCCTATCTAAAACATTTCTCAATGCATTATTACTCAAACTTGCTTCTATCGTCCCTATTCTAGCCTCTACCAACTTGATCTGTTCCATAAACCGATTTATGGCTCCAGTCATAGTTGTTATCGTGGCTCTTAGTTCTTCCATTTTTTTTTTTCGAGTTGACAAGGGGAGGAGGAAAAAAATAAAGTAAAATGTTCACGTACCTGGAGTTTATGAATCAGATCCTTTATGCTTTCACTTTCACTTTCTTTTAATTTTTTATTTTATTTCCTTTTTTAATATATTCTTCAAAAGATTTATAGTTTACTTATTTTGATTTATTTCTTCTTTCAATTTTTAATTTAATTTCTACTTAATGTTCCACTTGCGATTTTGATTTTCTTTAGAATTTTCTTTTAATCTTCTTTCTTTTCAATTCGATTTCATTTGTAATTCAAATATAATTTGTTTTTTTTTTTAATTTTCTTTTTTTCAATTTGATTTCATTGGTAATTATTTTTATTTCAAATACAATTTCTGTTTAATTTTATTTTTTTATTTTTGTTTTCATTGGTAATTTTTTTATTTCAAATGTAATTTCTTTTTTATTTTCTTTTTTTACTTTTGTTTTCTTCGAGAGTCTTGGCTGTGGTTCGCGACGCGACCGTTTAAAACCCTTTTACTCCTCACGGAAGGTCCGTATTTATCCTGTTTGGAAATCCACTTTTATAATCGTGGATACCTACTAAGGTACGGGTTGCCAGTTGCCAGTTAAAGGATTCTAAACGGTGACGTTTAAAAAAATTATTTCTTAGGCGCTCCCACCGCGCCTGATTTAAAATGAAACACGATTATTTACCTTTTCTACAATTGCACAAATCGACTTTAATGATATTCTTAATTTCACAAAGATATTTAATTAATTACTTAAAGGATATTTTTATGTTCACAAAAATATTATTTCAATTATTTGATTTAACACTTCATTTCACAAAGATATTTAACATTGAATCAATTATTGGATTTAAAACTTCACTCGAATACGACACAGCCAAGACTAACTGTTCTTAGCCAACTTTGTTGGCTCGTTAGCCTCATGGATCATGTTCCACCAACATGCGCCAGTATGCAGACGCTAACCATGCAAAAGTTGTTTCTCATGGTTTGCAATATTGTAACTGGATCGGAAGCGCGTGTTAAAGTTAGAACGTGGAAATAGCTTATGCTGCGGAATTAATTTTTGGCACAGTGTCGCCAACGTCGTTAACTTTATTATTATTGTTATTATTATTATTACTATTATTATTATTATTACACTGCTCAACAAAATTGAAAATGTTGAATGTTTCAGACAAAGTTGCAGTAGTTTCTAGATGAAATCGGCGAGCTATTTTCAAATCCGGTCCCGTTTTTTCTCTATCAGCTCTTGTTTTTGAGATATAGCTCAAAATCGGTTTTTACGAGTTTAACCCAGACTTTCGTTATTTTCGGATACAAACAAATATTTTTTGTGGATTTTTCGACATTAGTATTTTAAGGAGATGTTGTACGCACGATACAAACCGTTTTGACATAGTTATGGTGAGTATATATCAAAAAATATAGAAAATATACGTCGGACCTTGTAAAAATTGCTTATTTTGAGTACTTTAAGCTGTATTTATGTCGGATATGCTTAGGGTGTCTACTATATAGTCCAGTATTCAAATATATAATATAAAGTTTGTTGTAATTTGGTATTTGTTGTTCTTTGTAGATAGAAAACATCTGTGCGAAATATTAGCAACATAGGTTTAGGTTTTGAAGTATTTTAAAGTTTAAAGACAAAACTTTCAATCGACTTTGGTCCATCATCATACCATCAATTTTATACAGAATGCCTTACATTAAGTTCAGGTTGTCACGGCATTTCTATTTTTACCGATTCATTTGCGAGAAGATTCTTAGTATCACAGAAATCATCATTTGTAATGATTAAATTTCTACTTTAAGTTTCCACTTTTTTACATTTCTGATTTTAAGAGTAAAATATAACTGTTTTGTAAAATATTAAGAATGATAGATTTGTGAATACCGTTTGTTCCTTACAAAAAATTATGAAACAAAAGTGCAACTTTTAAATGCGTTTTTAAGGCGTTGCGTGGGGTAAATTGGGTTGGGTACTTATCTAACGAATTCAATAAAATTCAATAAAAAACGGAAATGTAAAAAAGGTTTTAATTTGCGTACTAAATTTGGTACCTTTGGTTTTGTGTGAAAAGATAGATTTCTAAACTGATATTTAGTATTGGTTGAGATAAAGTGGTGATTTTAAAATATATGTCTGTAAGTTTACAAATGGGGATCACTGGGGTTTTGTGAACAGACAGAACTAGAAGCAAGCTCAATTTTTACAAACGGGTAGAGTTTTTGATAGTTAGTGTTTTCACGGTACGAATATTACTAAATGTTAATTAACATGGTGCTGGTATTAACTAACAAAGAAATCACTTTTTTTGCCTTCAAAAAATACAATACCATAAGATGCGAAGGGAAGGAGGGAGGGAGAGACATATTTGCTTTACGATTGTAGACATTAATTTTTGGAGATAAGGCGATTTACGTCAAACTATATCGCAAACGGTTCGATTTATGTAGTTCTTTTTGAAAACTAAATACCTGATTTTTAAAAAAGATACATAGTAACACTCTTAACTGTCGTAAGTAGCATTACTGGCTTTTATTTTGATAAAAAAAGTTGTAAATGGGAAATGGAGACACTATGTTCTGTATTTTGGTCAATTTATTTATTATCCTGCTTTATACCATGGGGATTTTCCGCTAACGAAGTAGCGGGCATATGCTAGTTTGAGATATAGTGTGTATTTTTCGGGAACTGAAAAATTACCACACGATGTGATTTCGTGCATGAAAATATTTTACAAAAATGTTGCTAGGAAAATTTTATGTAGGGTCGGTCCAGTAGTACAAGAAATCGATATTGCCATGTTTTCACTTCTTTATCACTTTTACCCAATCCTTTCTCATGAAAACTATGATTATATATTTCATTGAATTTCGTATGTGATTGTGTAGAAAACTCGGACACATGAACTATATCTGTTCCTGGCGGACAGATCCAGTTATTTGAATGTCTACATCTGAGGGCTTTATAATCGGGTATATAGAAAGAAAGATTTCTCACTGAAAACATGTCATCTAAAAATGATGAAACAATGTCTTCAAACTGAGATATAAAGCTATTTTCTCAATTATGGATGGGGGTCAATGAAAAATTCATTATGTCATAACTCAGAAATTTCAGCTTTAATTCCGAAAAGGAATTTTTCCACCCCTAGATTTTGAATTCCATTTTGTGCCACAGGGTATTCAGTAAGATTTCCCATAGAGACCACACTGTCTTTAATAGAAGACAAGGATGACTTCCCATAAAAAACTGGAAGATAATGCCAATAGACCATTGAGGGAAGAGCAGTAAGACTTCTGACGAAAGAGGTTACAGGTCCAGTCTTAATGCGATTGTCATAGAGCATTACTTTTGTTTGCAAAAATGTAAAGAATCAATTGGATCAACAAAATAGGGATGAATAGACTACACTTCAGAGGATAGCAAATATCTTGTGAATCCCTTAACTTAGTATAATATACCGTTTGCATATATGTTTTCTTATACATTTCTTTTAAAATAAAAAATGATTTTTAAAAAATGTTCTTGTTCCAAATTTTATGTTATACTTCTATAACATGGAAAAAATTTTGCCCGGAGTCGGAGTCGAGTTATTTTTTTCGACTCAGACTCCGACTCCAGCAAAATTGCTGGACTCCGACTCGTAGACTCCGACTCCGAAACCCTGGGCTAAACCTTTCAAAATACCGAAAATTGAGAGGGATCATTCTATGGGAGGTATATAAAAACATGGAACAATACCGAAAATTTTCAGGTGGGAAGTTTTATACCACCAACGGAGATTAAATATTAAATTTCATCCGTTTCGATGGGATATTGATGACACAACCTTTAAATACCGAAAATCGGAAAGTACACTTCTATGGGGTTATTTGAAGAAAATTGCTTATACTGATAATTCTCTTCTACAATATTTTATACACCGATGGCAATTTAATTACTAAATTTCAGTCATATCGGTGGTATATTGAGGACACAACTATCAAAATACCGTAAATCGAAAGGTACGACCCTATGGGGGTATTTGAGGACGTCGACCTATACCGGCACATTTCGGCTGGAATGTTTTATACCTCTATTAAAAACTTAATACCAAATTTCAAGTATTTTGGCTGAGAACGAGCTATATGTAGAAAGTCGGGAGGTACCGTTCTATGGCGGCTATATTAAGACATGGACCTATACCGACAAACTTCAGGTGGAAAGTCTAAGAAGAATAAGTACCATCTTGCAGCCATTTCCGTGTTATAATGAGGCTTAAACCTTTAATATACCGAAAATTGGGATATACCGTTCTGTGGGGGTACCCTCCAAAACATGACCGTATACCGACAAATTTCTGAGGGAAATTTTTGTAGCCCGGAAAAAGACTAAATACAAAATTTCAGCCAAAATAAAGAAAATTGGGCGATGCCGTTCTAAGGGAGCGTTGACCTATACCGACTAATTTCGTCACGCGTCACTTTGTATGGAGGCTATACGAAAACTTGGATTTACAAAGCCCGCTTTCAATACCATACATACATATAATAGATTTTAGCAAAATTTTATCCACCTACTTCAATCCGTTGGGAAGCTAGAGTGATTTCCACAGAGGGACAGACGGAAGGACATGGCTATATCGATGTAGAATTTCACGCTGATCAAGAATATATATAGTTTGTGGTGTCTACTATGATTATTTCGAGTAGTTACAAACGGAATGACAAAATTATGGTGGAGGGTATAAAAATGTGATATAAATCGAGATATACCTGTTTATTTTGATAACAAGCTACAGCAAAAACTTGACTTTAAAACGTATTTTACACTTGTTAAGTGTACAGCAAAAACTTGACTTTAAAACGCATTTTACACCTGATAAGTGTTTTGTGAGTTTACGTAATTTATTTGACAGATGTTGTATGGAATTGACAACTTAAATGATTCATTTTAAGTGTAAACAGCACATTAATTTGTTTTAACAGCTGTAGCGGATTTTCGTACGAAGGATTAAAATAAATCGCGTCATTAACCGTATTATCATATATTTCACGTCAGATAAATAAAGTCATACCTGTTCATAAACATAAAGGAAAAATTGTTATCGGTGTAAAAATGTGTAGATTCTTGCAGGTTCTGGAACAGAGCAACACAGCAAAAAGTTTGCATCCGTGAATGCAGTTTAATGAGTACAAGTGTACAGTACATTTGCCGTTGGAGTACATCTTTTCCTATGAATTCACTTATGAATTTTACAAGAGAGTGTTTTGGATTGCATTTAAATACAGTCTAAAGATGCTATAATAAAAATATATCTAAGAATAAATGAAATAAATAAAATGCATTTATTATTTGTTTAAATCAAAAATATCAAGAACTTTATTACATAAATAAAAATTAGACAAATTCCTCGTTATAGGGTTTTTACATTAGCAAAAATGAACAGGTTTTGTTTGCTAAAACAAGCAAAATTTTTCGTCATTTACCATACAAAAATAAATGACGATAGCTGCGTCATTTATTCTAGACAACGCACGAAAACCGCATTCTATTATAAACAACCCTGCATTTTGTCATAAACTACCGAAAAATGTTTTATGTTTTTGTTGCATGATATAGAAAAACAGAAATACTCAAACAATCAAAAAAGTGAAAATAAGAAACTTGCAAAAAATATTGACCTGTTTCTGTTTGTCCAAACGAAAATGTGTGCGAATGAATCACGCTCAAACTTCGCATACATTTTCGTTTCGACATACAGAAACAGACCATGGTGCAAGAAAGAAGGTGATACAATAACACCAACTGTTGTCTTCATTTGCTGTCAAAACATCTTTTAAATCAAAAATCAAAAATAAATAACAAATATTTTTATTCTGTAACAAATATCTGTGTACAACATCTTTATTTATTTCGCTCAAAAAACTGTGACAGCAAATGGAGACTACGGTCTGAATTCGCCCTTTGGATCATGTTGTTAAATTCGCCTTGGAAACAGGCTGTAAGTTTTTTTCGCAGTTAAGTTAAGAGTTTCACTCCTTGGCCAACCTACTTATGTGTTAATGGAGGTTAAGAGCCATCACCAAGTTTTTTTGCTTTTGAATTAATTGAAGTTATTTGATAAATATTTGTGTTGTGAAATTTCTATTTTTTCGAATAGAAATTATTGTGTACGTGTGTCGTGTGCGTATGTGTTATTGCGTGCGTGTATATATGTAAACAAATGTCGCAAAAAGCAAATGTAAATAAACTTTATTTAATTCTAAGATTTCGTAAAATGATATCATATAATGTGCTAGTCTAAAAATGTTTTTAAATTTAATTGTGATTGAGTTTACTTCCTCTAAACTGCATATCCCGGTCCACACTAGCGTGAATTTCATTAAAAAATTCCTTGAAATTATGCGTTCTTAAATCGAATTCCAAACTACAGCAATTTTATGATTTTACTCTACTATGGAATTCGATCTAGAGACTCATAATTTCATGCAAGTTTTTCAATGAAATCAATCTAGTGTGGACCGAGACCATTTTATGCCATCGCAATTGATTTTGCTTCATGATCCAAAGGAGTTTATAACATATTGTCCCCCCACTCCAGATCCAGCACTCCACCTCCACTCCAAAACAAATTTCCGTCTCGTTATTTATTTTTAAACAAATTCTTAGAATTTTAGACACTCTTTTTTATATTTGAAAAAAAAGACGTGTTTTGTAGGGATCAACAAATTGGCTTGTGCCTGTAGGGATCTTTAAGCGAGTGCTTCTTAAATGTATGGAATGGAGTACATTTTTCATATATCCATGTGGACTGCATTCAAAGATGTTGTGAAATCATAACTTTGCATTGCACTACTTCCAAACTTTTTTGCTGGGTATAGTAAAAATATAACCTTTAATTTATGCTCTGTTCTATTACCAGCAATAAGCTACTATTTTTTACTACGATAAAATTTATTCTTTCTGTTAGTAAAAATTAGTAAATTCTTGCAGCACTGGAACAGACCTTTGTTTTAATATTTGTAGCAAATTTAGAAAAAGAAACGATTTAAATAAATCGCGTCATTTAATATGTTAGCTGCATTGCAAATCTGTCTAATAAATGACCAAAAACGTAGGTAAATGCATGGTATGTCAGATAAATGGGTTTCAAATGTCAATACCATTGGGTATACGTCAAATATCGCCTCAATTACGATGTCAAATGAGCAAAAACATGTTTTCATATATTTTATGTCAGATAAATTGAGTTATAGTACTGTTACGAATGTAACTGATAGGCTTATGTTAATTTAGTTTAATTTCCGATAATTTAAAAATTTGAGTTGTAACGTAAAGTTTTATTACGTAGTTGCTTTATTTAAGCAAAAACAACTATCATGTAGAATTCTCTTCATCATTCTAGTTCTTACTTTACCTTTTATTGTTTTCATTTGTTTTGCCATAATCATGTAATTATCGTTTGGTTTGCTACTTCTTGTATTTCTTTCATTTGTTTGTTGTTGTAATTACGTCATTAGTGTGCTTGTCCACTTGTATTGATCTTCGCTCATGTATGTGAGTATGGTTGTTCGCTTAGTGCGAAAGAGCGTCTGTGTGTTCGTTGCACAGATTCGAGGTGTTACCGGATGTTATGGATAACTCTCGAACAGGGAGATTTTAAGATTAATACAGGTGGAATCAGCAACGGCGAGTTAGTTGTGTTTTAAGCGTTGAACTAAACAGGTCGTTTAAAGAATAGCTGCGTGCTAACTAGAGACAAGCTGTGTGCTTAGTAATTAAAGTCGGTTCCGAATAAGTGTAATAAAGTAAAAAAGCATTTTGTTTTTCAAAAAAAAAAAAAAAAAAAAAAAAAAACGCCACAATGTTTCTAAGTAACATTAGTTGGTCACTGACATTCAAATTGTTCTGACGTGTTTCTAATGGATCTGCGCTCGAATACTGTCTGCGCGAAGTGTTTTAAGGCTTTAAATGGAAAATTTATAGCTTGCCACATTTGCAGATGTAAATTCCATTTTTTCTATGCCAGCATCGACATAAATGTTGGCGAACTGTTTGTTAAAAATATTAACATTGTTTATAATTGCAATGACTGTTTGTCAATTTCATCTGATCTAATCACACACATCTCTTCCTTAACAAATGAAGTTAGAGAGCTAAAATTCTTAATAAACTCCTCTCTGAGTGTAAAAGTGCAAGAAAATGTAAAAACAGTGGATAATAATAAACAACCACAATGCAATGAAAAACTGCATAACGTAGAGAATCAACATTCGACTTGTCGTAATGTTGTTGATACGGTTCAAAGTCTAGAATTGCCTACCATAACTTCAGTAGAACAAGCAGTACACAACAACACACAACGTGTCTTATCCAATACTTCATTGCCTATTATTGCTTCTGTTGATCGAGCCGTACACAACACCTGCACGCAACGTGTCTTAGCATATGCTTCATCTATCTATTCATTGGGCACTGCAGATACAAATGCAGCCAACAAGTCTGCTGTCGAACCAGACCAACAAACAGACGAGTGCTTTCAACCTGTGCAGAAGCGTAGAAGAAGAAGTGGTAACATTATTTATGGTGAGAATAATGTAGCGAATGACTTGGAAGTGGTGGCATCAAAGAAATGGGTCCATATTTCTTCGTTTAAGCCATCTGTTTCTTGCGATCAAATAATAAGTTATATCACAGCGAACTCTAAAATTGAAAAATCCAATATGGAGTGCTGTAAATTGGTAAAGAATGATGCCGATTTAAGCGCGTTAAAAAGAGTGAATTTTAAACTTGGCATTTCAACTAGTTTATATAATGAAATCTTTAACTCTAAATTGTGGCCTTAGACATTAAAATACGTCCCTTCAAAAATTTTCAAAAAAAGGACGAGCAGTTACAGAACCGTTGATTAATAGCTTTCATGGTTTAAAGATATTTTATCAGAATATGTCTGGTATTCGTACAAAAGCTTTTGATATTTTGAGTTTTACGTCCCAGTGTGACTTTGATGTCGTAGCCATAGCAGAAACATGGCTAAATAATGATTTTTTTGATGCAGAATTTTTTAATCTTAATCTCTTCAATCGTTACCGGAAAGACAGAGATGCTTCCAGAACTGGATATTCACGTGGTGGAGGTGTTCTCCTTGCCGTTAAATGTAAATTTAATTCAAGTTTGTGTAAAATCGATGATGATGATGGTCTACTTGATCAAATTGCTATTAATATTACCTGTCATAATCAAAAATGCCTGTTATCTTTATCATACATACCACCTGGAAGTCATGATGACGTTTATTCCAAGCATGTGTCTAATATAGTTTCTTTGGAGGAAAGGTCAGATTCAAATACTTTTTTATGCGTATTAGGAGATTTCAATCTACCTAACATATGTTGGTCAATGATAGATGGAAATTGCTTCTTAACTCCAAGTAATATCAATAGAATCTCTGAAATTAACTTTATTGATACATTATTCAGTTTAGGATTGTTTCTAATTAATCATATTTGCAATAAATTGCGTCGATTTCTAGACTTAATTTTCATTTCGTGTGACTGTAACGTTAGGATATATGAATCCCTAATATTAGTCTCCCCTTCCAATGTTCACCACACGCCTATAATTATTGAAATAGATTGCTTAGCCTTTTTAGTAAATACATCTGATTATTCCCCCGATTTTAACTACAACGCCGGTAATTTTGATGAGCTAAACTCAATACTCGCTGCCGTTGACTGGTCTTCGATACTTCCTCGTTTTGGTGCATCTGTTTGCTATGATTTATTTTTAAGTACAGTTTTAAATATCATTAAAGAAAATGTTCCATTGAAAAGAAAAAAGCCCCACAAGCTTCCCTGGTACACTAACGGTCTAAAAAAGCTTAAAAATCTGCGCAATAAACATCATAAACGATACTTATATTCTGGTAATCCTGTCGATCATGCCAAGTTTGTACACTTTCAAAGAGAGTTTAACTATTTGAACAAATTTCTTTATAAGCAATACATTCTTTCTAAAGAATCCGAAATTAAGGGAAATCCTAAAAGTTTTTGGTCTTTTGTCAAATCGAAACCCCAATGTTTTGATATTCCATCAACCGTTAATTACAATAACTGCAGATTTCAATCTACTCATGATTTGGTTAATATGTTGGCTAATGTTTTCAAATCTAATTTCCAGATATCAACGAATTGTAATACGACATTTCCTGAATTCAATACTGTCATTAATGTTGGCAACTTTCTTATATGTGAAAATGATGTTTCCGAAGCAATTCATAAAATCAAGAATAGTCTTAAAAGAGATTGCGATGGCTTATGTGCATACTATTTAAAAATGTGTCATTCAAGCATAGTTTCTGTTTTAACTTCAATATTTCGCCTATCTCTTGAAGAAGGTATTTTTATCGATAAGTGGAAAGTTTCAACTATTACTCCCGTTTTCAAGGAAGGAAGGAAAGATGATGTAAACTGTTACAGGCCAATCTCAAAACTTTCTTGTGTATCCAAGGTATTTGAGCATATCATTTATAAAAATCTTTTTTTTTTTATATCAAAATCTATTATTTCGCCAAACCAGCATGGATTTTATTCAGGGAGATCCACCACAATTAATTTATCGCTGTTCAGCGGTTACGTTATTTCCGCTTTTGAGCAAAGTAGCCAAGTAGAAGTAATCTACACTGATTTAAGCAAAGCGTTTGATAAAGTCTCACACAGCATTTTATTAGCTAAGTTAGAAAGGCTTGGCATCCATTCTTCTTTTCTCGATTGGATTTCTTCTTACTTAAGAAATAGAGCTTGTAAGGTTGAACTTGAAGGTTATGTGTCTAGACCTTATTTTCAGACTTCTGGTGTTCCACAAGGAAGTGTCCTAGGACCACTTCTTTTCAACTTATTTATTAATGACATTTCGGCATGTTTCCTTAATTCTAAATTTCTTCTATACGCGGATGACCTGAAATTTTTTTCGGTAGTACATTCTTTGCGTGATATTGTTAATTTACAAGTTGATTTATATAGTTTAGTATCGTGGTGTGATGCAAATAAACTGTTTCTCAATCTTTCAAAATGTTTTCACATGTCTTACTCCCGATTAACTAATCCTATTCAGGCTACATTCAGGATTGATAGTAATGCTCTAATAAAATTAAGCACTTTCCGAGATCTCGGTATTGTATTTGATACATCTTTGAATTTCGTGCCTCATATATATCACATTATTCCTGTAGTGCGATTCTGTAACTCCTTAACGACAGAATTAACGACGAATGTCGGTAGTTAACGATAATTTTCGGTAAGTGCTATTCTGTAACCAATTTTAACAATTTTTGTCGGTAAATTTTGTCGTTAATTACCGAAAATTATTGTTAAGTTAACAATCAAAAAAAAAGTAGTTAAATTCCGCCTTATTGAGAAAAATCTTTTTAAGGCATTTACATAAGGGTTAACTATGTAGGATAACAGGGGGAAGCTTTGCCACTGTTGTGCTTTCGCCGGCGCCGATTTTATTGAAGCTGCATAAAGATCACCAAAGAGAAAGTTGTAGATCTTCGATTAACTCATTGGAAGATCTACATGTAGCATCAATTAAATCGGCGCTGACGAAGGCGCAACATTGGCGAAGCTACCCCATGCTACTACCCTACGTATGAAGACTGCGCTAACCTTTGTTTTACTTATTAAAGAGGAAAAACGTTAGCTAATGCTTCAAAAGAACTCAAATGTGGTACTGCTATGTAAGACCTATACCAATGTCCTTAACACTATCTTTCTAGGAGGCGCGTGACGTGAATAAAATAGTACGTGACACGTGAAGAGTACTACTATAACCTACTTTGTTCTGTGATAATCTCATAGATTTAAACCCAGCATCACTAACAATCAGAATGCTAAACATGGCGTATAAGCTTGGATTTTCGAACTTTTCATACTCTCCGCTTTGAGAAATGTGGGCGTGAATTGAATATGTGAATATATAAACTCAAATGACGGTAACGTGGATCCACGATCACTGAAGGGGCTTAAGTCATGTCAAATATCACAGTTGAATTTTGATACAGAGCGCCACAACCAAAAATATGATCCCAACTTTTAAATAAAAAATACAACTGCGCTTTTAAAAAGATTAATGGTTATGGTTATATCATTTTTTTTCCTTTTAAAACACACACACAATAAAAACATCTTAAAAAATGCTTCATTACTGGCATCCGTAGCCATCCAAAAGACACACATTTGAGCCACATTCCTTCAAAAGTCTGAATTGTTTCCTTCTTAAACGCTTCATGTTTTGTATTCGCGACGAAATAATGTTTTCAGCTTCAAAATATATTTTAATTAATATTAAAATATAATATTTGACATTTCCTTCCAATCGATATTCGTCGGTATTTCTACAATCGGTAACATAAAGTCACAGAATAGGACATTCGTTAACTCAACCGAATATTTTCGTTAACTACCGATGTCGGTTCGTTATTAAAAAAAGTTACAGAATCGCACTACTGAGGCCTATAATGTACTTGCTTTCGTTAAACGGAACTGCAAAGACTTCTCTGATCCATATACCATAAAATTGATATATACGTCATTTGTTAGATCCAAAATTGAATACGGTTCATTTATCTGGGATCCTCAATGCAATACTCACATTAACCGTATTGAAAAAATCCAAAAGAATTTTACAAAGATTGCGCTCAGAAAGTTGTTTCCAGCAGAAATTCCGGATTATAAATCCAGGTTTTTGTTACTAGGACTTCAAAGTTAGAATCCCGTCGAAAGTTGCAATCTGCTTGCTTCGTCGATGAATTAGTAAATAATTTTATTGATTGTCCAGATTCGCTGGCTTTGGTGCCCTTATTTCTACCACCAAGAAGCTTACGTGTAGTGAACTTGTTCTATATCCCTTTCCATCGAACAAACTATGCCCTAAATGGACCAATAACTCGCACCCTTTTGCACTTGAATGCAGCAAACAAAGCTCTTCAAAGAGAATCTAAGCCTGGTATTGACTTTAGTACATCAAAAGATGTGTACTGTAATTTTAATATTAATATTTTAATATTTACTATATTTGAATTGTTATCTTAGTCTGTAAGGAATTTTTGAATTCCATTGACTAATAAAGAAATAATAATAAATAAAGCATTGTGGAAACGTAATCTGAATCGAACCCTGTTTTATTTGGTACAAATCGTACTGTGGAATAAAACAACGTCAACACGGAGATTAGTTAAACCTAATTCCGTAACAATTGGTGTCAGAAGTGAGATTACAATTATCCTACAATGAAGTTTAAGGATCTACGAGTGGAAGACTTGAAGAAGGAGCTAAGTAGGTTGGAGTTGTCTTCTACTGGCAACAAGGCAGAACTACAAAAACGCTTGTTGGAAGAGTTCGAGCGCCGTGGAATGGACATCGACGCATATAATTTCGACAGTAAGGAGGAAGTCGAGTTATGGGCAAAGGGCGAATCCAGCGTTGAGATAGCTTCGTCGGTAGCTGCCAGGGGTGACGATTTGAAAGCTATGCTGGCTAAAATGATGGAGAAATTAGATGCTAAAATGGACGAAAATTCTGGAAAGAATGAAGAAACTTCCAGACTTATGATGGAAATGAAAGCAGACAATTGTCGAATGAGCGAAGAGAATTCCTGAAAATTAAGGGAAAAGTTAGAAGAGAACTGTAGAAAAATCACCGAAA
The DNA here is from genome assembly GCF_047663935.1 of Musca autumnalis. Taxonomy (NCBI): domain Eukaryota; kingdom Metazoa; phylum Arthropoda; class Insecta; order Diptera; family Muscidae; genus Musca; species Musca autumnalis. The sequence continues at coordinate 146,375 of NW_027412344.1, forward strand.
ACTTAATGGCAGAGAATTTTAGGATGTTTGAAAAAAATTCAAGAAACTAAAAAGAGGAGTTGGAGGTATAAGTTAAAGATTTGGATAAAAAGATTCTGTCTGTTAGTGAGAAGTTTCTGGCTCAAGATGAGAAGATTCTGGGCATAGAAAAGAAGATGTCGGAACTGGAAATTAAAGGCGGTCCAGTGAGAGCTTTTCATAACACGTTAAAAATCAAGCCTCCTTTGTTCGACGGCTCTACCTTTTTCAATGAGTTTAAATTAAAGTTCAAGGCAGTGGCTGCTAGAGATTCTTGCAACGACAAGGCGGTATCACTCCTTATGGCATTGAAGGGTGATTCTGCTGACCTATAACAGAATATTCCCACCTTCTTGGAACAACTATAGAGATATAATGGCTGCTCTTGAACGTAAGTACGGTAGTGAACACAAACAAGAGATCTACCGAATGGAACTGAGGGGAAGAGTCCAGAAGCCAAATGAGACCTTACAAGACTTTGCGGCTGAAGTAGAGCGGTTGGCGCAGTTGGCATATCCAGGAGAGACACATCCATTGGCGAACTGTATAAACTTTGAGACATTTGCTGGTGGTATTCGTGATCCAGGTATAAAATTTGCGACGTACGCGGCACCGATGGGAACATTTATAGAAACCGTCTCATTTGCGCTGGCCCAAGAAACCGCGAGGATGCTGGTGAAACCTAAAGCTTACAACGTGTGGAGGCTGAAAGTTGAGGACAACAATTCCCAGACCGTTGTCAACGTGCTGGAAGATGCACTAATGCGTGTCGAACGAGGGACTGCTAGAACGAAAAAGACTTGTTGCAACTGTCGGAAAACTGGACACATGGCCCGAGAATGCAGATTGAGACAAGCAAGGCCCAGATCTACCTCACCGCCTTCAAAAAGCAACGACCAACCGGTGGCCACGAATTAGAGCTGGCAAACCATCGATATTCCCAACATTAGATATTTTCGATATAATGTTTTAAAATATCGATCGCTATCGATATTATCGTTAATTTGTTGTTAATTTATCATTAATTTGTAGATGAAAATTGCGGAAATGTCAATGATTTTCATGAAATTATGCAAAAGTAGTTCACAGAAGTGTAAAGGAGAATAAACAAATGCTTTTATTTTATAAAAAAATTTAAAAAAATACATTTAATTTTACCGAAAAATTTTTACGTGTGACTACGGACTTACTTTCTTTCACACACATAACCGAAAAGCAGCGAAATTTCTATTTATTTCAATGGATTTCAGGTTAAGAGTTTTATTCCGATAATATCGATAGACAAAACTATCTATCGATATTGAAATATTAAATAACAATCGATATTATCGATAGTGCCATCGATTTTTTGCCAGCTCTACCAAGAATCTGTAAAGAGAGACATCAGGTGAATCAAAAAAAGTGAATTCCGTCAATCACGAGACGCCGCTGGCAGATGATGAAAACGATGGTCACACAATCTCTATAGCCATAGTCCAGCAGAAGAATCACAACTTAACGGTTAAAGGCTTCATCAATGGTGTATTGCGTACCTGGACATTGGACACCGGTGCACAGAGGGGAAATTTGTGTTAAAAGTTGATCAAAAGCCCTAGAAAGCTCATTTACAGTCGGATTGATGTAAAATTTTGTACAAAGCATATCTTCTGTACAAGGATTAATCCTATAGAAAATAATGAAAATCGGTCCAGATTTGGATGCAGCTTCAGATAAAAATTCACCAAAATCACTGAAATTTGACACATGCAACCTGAACTAGCCTAAAAAAATATTGAGCAAATTTTCAAACAAATCGGTACAGATGTATATATAGTCCCATATACATATATTTCATTCCAAAATTTATTTTTTGAAACTTACTTAAATTATATTTTTCTCAATTCACATGGGAAAAGCCGCGAATGTTTCTGAATAATGCAAACATATTTGATAGGTAGTGGTTTAGTCAGATAAATAAGAGCCCCGGTTATAAGGCGGAACAAAATTTAGTGTGAGTAATGCTTGCAATTCCATAAAACAATATTTCCTATTTTAGTTAAGAAAAATTCGATTTTTTCGGAATGGCGCAAATATGCGCAATTTTTTATGACTGAATCTGTTATTTGAGACTCAAGCGCATAAAACATTAGAAGAAACTATGGTCGGGAAACGACGGGGAAATAGACTTTTTCACTATTGAAATTGTAGTAATCTTAAAAATTATCATAAAAAATTTTCATAAAGAGGATATGTATCACCATTATTAAAGAGCAAAGATGTAAAATCAATCTGAAAATTTTAAATGCTAATCTTGTTCGGAGACTGTACAAAAACAATAAATCTTGAAAAATTTAAATTTTCGCGAAAATAATGTCATTTTAATGTTCACATAATTTCTTAGTTTTCGAAAATTTACTTTTTGTTCTCAGTATGGCTGAGTTCAATCGACTGCTGCATTGGATTGGTTAATCTTACAAAGTCGAGGATGGTTATAGCAAATGTAGAGAAGAGTCTGGTTGCCGTTTATGAACATTTTTTTCATAAAAAACGATTTTCATATTTTGAGTTTTGAGCAACTTTAGGCCTAGGTTTCCCTTCTGTGCGGTGCAACAAAGTCCATTATTAGACCGGATTTGGTGAAAGGGATGGTATTGCCGTTAAATGGAGTCAAATTGCGGACGGCTACAGGCGAGACTACAACGGTGCATGGAAAGGCTGAGCATGTGTAGAAAATCAGTAAATTTCGATTTTATAGTGGTCGATATAGTGGACGAAGTTATAATCGGTGTAGACTTCATGATTGCCTTCAATATCAACCTGGATATAAAGCACCGTGTGACGACTTGGTCCAATGTGGAAATACATATAAATGTGGGATACAATGAGAAGAAAAGCATGCATCGCCTATCCGGCGAGATCGCTGTCGATGTCCGTACGCTGAAGGTGGAAGCTGCCGACAATTGGCCCGTAGGAAAGCGGAAAAATCCCGCAACAAGGGGGAAAGAGCGAAGATGTACGTCGAGGAAAGGTCCATCGAAAAGCGGCCGTACAGGAAGGAAGGACAAGTCCAAAACAGGACAGGTGGCACTTACGAGGGTGACCACGAAGAAAGAAGGTATAACGTCGCGTCCAAAGCGGACGGCGTAGAGGGTACATCTAAATCGGTTGCCACCACTATGGAACGAGAACTGTGTCTAGTCATGAGGAACAGGCTTAAGCAGGAGGCAGTGTTACCAATGCCCAAAAAATTGAATTGTAACGTAAAGTTTTATTACGCAGTTACTTTATTTCAGCAACAACAACTACCATGCAGAATTCTCTTCATCATTCTAGTTCTTACTTTAACTTTTATTGGTGTGCTTTTGTTTTCATTTGTTTTGCCATAATCATGTGATTATCGTTTGGTTTGCTACTTCTTGTATTTCTTTCATTTATTTGTTGTTGTAATTACGTCATTAGTGTGCTTGTCCACTTGTACTGATCTTCGCCCATGTATGTGGGTATGGTTGTTCGCTTAGTGCGAATGTGCGTCTGTGTGTTCGTTGCACAGATTCGAGGTGTTACCAGATGTTCTGGATATCTCTCGAACAGGGAGATTTTTGGATAAATACGGATGGAATCAGCAACGGCGAGTTAGTTGTGTTTTAAGCGTTGAACTGAACAGATCGGTACAGATGTGTGCTTAGTAATTAAAGTCGGTCCCGAATAAGTGTAATAAACTAAATAAAGCATTGTAGAAACGTAATCTGAAACGAACCCTGTTTTATTTGGTACAAATCGTACTAGGGAATAAAACAACGTCTACACTAAGATTAGTTAAACCTAATTCCGTAACAGAACGTTTATATATAACCGGATTTAACAAACCGAAAACGTTTCAAATGTCAATTTCAATTTGTATACTTTAAATAAATCTTTATAAAAAAGGTAAACCCGACAAAATAGCTATTTATCGGGATAATTACCTACAGTAAAACATGAGGTTTAATTTATTTTAGCATTTGTAGCGGATAAAACGGATATTAATAAAGAGCGTTATTTAAGATGTCAACTACATTGTAATTTATTTGCTTAATCTGGTCAAATCTGATTTGCCACACAAAAATTGAATCCTCTCACGGCTGGGTTTATTTTAAACCCGCACAAATCCACCAAAAATGCAGTGTTGTATTCGATGTATGCGCAAAAAACGCAACTATGCTCAAAATGTACGAAAAGCTGCAACTGTTTTTACAACAGAGTTTTTCGTGGTTTACACTTTTACGATTGATCATATGAGATATTATGGCCTTTATAAATCTAAAGTTATTTGAAAATCATAAAATTATTTTTTTTTTAAGTTAGACACTTTTTTAACAAAATGTACGCTTGATACCATGACACAAAAATGTATCCCTGCGTGTAAAATATACCAATATGAGCAAAGAGGAGACTATATCTCATACGAGAAATCGTACAAGTGTAAAACACGAGTTTATTACATTTTCGGTAAATGTTTTCTTTTCTCACTATTTATGCATTTTGACCCATATTTTAATACCCTCAGCATTTATGCACTTTCAAACGGTCAAAATGTGCCTTATGGAAATAATGGTTTTAGACCCCAAGTATTTTTGGACGAAATGTGTCTCAGACAATTTGGAGTCGATTTAGCAATGTCCGCCTCGAACGGATGAGCCGATTTGGCATTCGTAATATTTAGTCCAAATTAGTTTAAGTTCGAAGATGGGTTATATCGCCCCACAAAAGTTCAAAAATGTACGGAAAAACTGTGCGCACGATAAGTTTTGAAGGGAGTGACCGATGTGGTTCATACATTACACACCCTTATATATCTACCAGATGTATATCAGTTTTGAATACGGATTACATTTGTCCACTCTTTTTCGTACCTACCACACAGCCAGCATTCGCTACCTGAATTACGACGGTAAACGTTTTTTTTCAGGGGCAAGTCCATTCTTCTTGTAGTCGCTGGAAAGCACTATAACTCTCGAACTGATCAACCGATTTGATCCAAAATTTGGCTTTCGTCATAGTTTGTCCAAATTTGGTTTCAGTTCGATGATGTTCAACAACTTCCGGTACTTCCCCTCAAACTTTGGATCCAAATTTTGTCCAAATTTAGTTTAACTTCCAAAATGAACGATCTCGATTTTCTGGTTCAACATTTATGCGATGACCCACTGAAATGATCAGTGGGTGGGATATCTATCACAAATAAGACCAACTTTCGTAATGGACTATGTCGGTCCATTCCTTTACCTCCTCCGCAACACTTTTGAATTTTAATCCCAATCCACATTTTTGTCGTCAAGTTCAAATGTTCAAAAAGGGCCACAAAATTTTGAAAAGACCCAAAATACAATCGATCTGTCCGTAGATGATCGTTTAAATTCAGATAGGCTGAGGGTATATCTCTTTCGGCAAGCCTACGGATATTTTTTTACTTGTTTCTTTTCCAATCAATCACAATACTTTTTAAAACTTGTTGTATACATCAATAGTTACTATTTTAATTTCTGTAAACATTTTTTTTTTATATTTATGTGTTATTTTGTATGTATACGTAAACAAACATCAGCTGACAGTTTATATCCTCGAAAAGCTAAGGGTAACCAGCAAGATTGCTATTGATACTATCGTTAATTAGGACATGAAAATGTGGGACATGTATGCTTTTGTTGACATTTTCCACAAGTAGTTCAGGAAAATACAAATGAGAAAGAACAGTTGATTTTTTTTTTATTTACTATTCCGAAAAATATGTACGTGTGAATACAGACTTACTTTCTCACATCTACAAAACCGAAAAGCCACGAAAAAAAATTAATTTTAGCTTAGGGTTCTTGAATTCGATAATGTGGATAGACATACTATTTATCGATATTAATTTTTTTAAAAAATAATAGGTTTTATCGTTTTTTTGCCAGCACTAGTGAAAATAAGACTTTTAATTTACTCGAACAATTGCAGCGGATTTATATAAAACGGACTAGCAAAATGCCCGCTACTTCGTATGCGGAAAGGATATAAAAAAAAAACAAATAAACAATATATAATATGGAAATGACAAACACTGAAAATTTGGTCGCACTAATACCAATTTTAATCAATATTTATTTTTATCTTAGTACTGTACGTACCCCTTAAGTTCGTTTTTAAAAAAGATCAGCCGTATCTCACCCTTACACATTAAAAGCGACATAACTCCAAAAAATAAAAATTCCAGCACTGTCGCTACACCCAAAAACAAATTGAGTAGTATTAAGTAATTTTCGTATATTTATGGTACGTATTTCGACGACATATCTCAGCCATACACGGACATTAATACAAAATAATCCGTTCCAGCACTGTCGCTACACCCAAAAACAAATTGAGTAGCATTAAGTAATTTTCGTATATTTATGGTACGTATTTCGACGACATATCTCAGCCATACACGGACATTAATACAAAATAAATACAAATTCCATAATAATTACAGTAATTCCAAATCTCAAGATTCCAGCTGTATCCGTTCGTCCAATTCCAAATTGTACCAAACTTAGTATCAAGTCGAACTCTTCGTACCCATAAGAAAGATTTTCTAAAACTACCTCAATCCTTCACTTTAGTAGTAATCTTACTCCAAATTTCAGGATTCAAACTCTATCCGTTAAACCAACTTAAAATTGTGCTAAATTTAGAACAATTTAGAATTTTCAATAATCATACTTTCAAATTGCAGGATTCCACCGCTATCCGTTCACCTACATACAAATTGTAATAAATTTAGTACCATTTAGTGCTTTTCGTAACCATAAGTTTGCTTTTTCAAAACAACCTGAATTCTACTCTTCGACTGTAATCTAATTCCAAATTTCAGGATTCCAGCTCTATTAATTCACCCGAATCCAAATTGTATCAAATTTAGTACCATTTCTTTCCCAAACAAAAATTTCAGGATTCCAGCTCTACCCGTTCACCCAAATCCACATTGTACCATATTTAGTACCATTTAGTACTTCTCGCACGCACACGTACGACTTTTCAAAATTTCCTCAATACTACACTCCTACAGTAATCTTAATTCCTAATTCCAACACTATCCGTTTACTAAAATTCAAATTGTACCGAATTTAGTGCTTTCTGTACCCATAAGTACGAATTTCCAAAACTACCTCAATTCTACTGTCCGACAGTAATCTTAGTTCCAAATTTCAGAATTCCAGCTTTATCCGTTCATCCAAATCCAAATTGTACCAAATTTAGTACCATTTAGTACTTTTCGTACCCAAAGGTACGAATTTCTAAAACTATCTCAATCCTACACCCCTACAGTAATCTTAATTCAAAACTTTAGGATTCCAGCTCTATCCGTTCACCCAAATCCAAATTTAGTACTGCTCGTAATCATAAATACGAACTTCCAAAACCATTTCCTTATTTCAACGCCATTTCCCAACCTTGATACTTAAAATTCAGGATTCCAGTTCTATCTGTTCACCCAAATCCAAATTGTAATAAATTTAGTACCATTTAGTACTTTTCGTACACATAAATACGAATTTCCAAAATTTCCCCAATCCTATGATCCAACAGTAATCTCAATTTCAAATTTCAGGATTCCAGCTCTGTCCGTTCACTCGAATCCCTATTGTACCAAATTTAGTACTTTTCGAACACATAAGTACGAATTTCCAAAACCACCCTCATATCTCAGTCCTACACTTCACAGTAATCTTAATTCCAAATTTCAGGTTTCCAGCTACATACATACGTTGACCCAAATCCAAATTGTACTAAATTTAGTACCATTTAGTACTTTTCGTACCCATAAGTACGAATTTTTAAAACTACCTCAATTCTTCACCCCACCAGTAATCTCAATTCCAAATTTCGAGATTCCAACTATATCCGTTTACCCAAATCCCCATTGTCCCAAATTTAGTACCATTTAGTACTTTTCATTCACATAAGTAAGAATTTCCAAAACTTCCCCAGTCCTACACTCCAACAGTAATATCAATTCCAAATTTCAGGAATCCAGCTCTATCCGTTCACTCAAATCCAAATTGTACTAAATTTAGTACCAATTATTACTTTTCGTAGACTCAAGTTTCCAAAAACCCTTTGGTGCATCTTTCTTACTCTTCATCAGTGATCCTCAGTCCAAATTTGAGGAATCAAGCCCTATCCGTTCACCCAAATCGAAACTGTACCAAATTTAGTGCTATTTAGTATTTTTCGTACCCTATGTACGAATTTCCAAAACTTCCACAATATTAAACTCCACCAGTAATCTCAGTTCCAAATTTAGAGATTCCAGCGCTATCCGTTCACCCAAATCCCCATTATTCAAAATTTAGTTCCATTTAGTACTTTCCGTACACATAAGTACTAATTTCCAAAACCACCTTCATATCTCAATCCTACACTTCAACAGTAATATTAATTCCAAATTTCAGGTTTCCAGCTCTATCCGTTCATTCAAATCCAAATTGTACTAAATTTAGCACCATTTAGTACTTTTCGTACCCATAAGTACGAATTTTCAAAACTACCTCAATCCTACACCCCACCAGTAATCTCAATTCCAAATTTCGAGATTCCAGCTATTATCCGTTCACCCAAATCCCCATTGTATCAAATTTAGTACCATTTAGTACTTCTCATACACATAAGTACGAATTTCCAAAAGTTCTTCAATCCTACACTCCAACAGTAATCTCAATTCCAAATATCAGGATTCCAGCGCTACCCGTTCACCCAAATCCCTATTGTACCAAATTTAGTACTATTTAGTACTTTTCGTACACATAAGCACGAATTTCCAAAACTACCCTCATATCTCAATCCTACACTACAACAGTAACCTTAATTCCCAATTTCAGGTTTCCAGCTCTTTACGTTCACCCAAATCTAAATTGTACTAAATTTAGTACTTTTCGTACACATGATTGGTAATTTTCCAAACCATTTCTTTTTAGAAGCACCACTTCCCAACCTTGATTTCCATACCAAATTCCTATATTCCTATATTCCTGGGGCCTATTATTGGTTTCATTAATTATTTAGCGATTTCTTCAAATTACAGATTTTGAAATTGAATAGTTATAACTGTACATCTCCATGTACGATAAAATTCTTAATTGCAAATAAATCGTGGTAATATGCACAATTCTATTGCACTTTCATTGATTTGCAAACATTTAGTTATTACCAAAAAGTCAGGTCCATACAGTTTTTAGTTGCTGTTATTTCTGGCCGATTTCTGAATTTATTCCCCTAATGTTGTCTTCAACAGCAACTCATTTGTTCATTTGCGTAATTGATGTTTATACACCATTATCACCAACTGCGACATCTGTTGCAATGGAAGATAACAAATGTCTTGTCTTTCTATTATTTAGTGGTTTACGATAAAATAAGTGCGCCTAGAAGTAAACTACAAAATTTGAAATTATGTGTGATCTCTTACGATATCAAGATGTTATGGCATTGTTAATTTTGCACATGTCTTGCAGAGGGCCAACTAAGTGAATAAGTATGTAATAGTAATTAAAAATAAGGATTTTTGTTGTTGTTATTTTTTGTGGTTCCAGGACGAATTTTCTAAAACCCGGCCTTATCTCGCACATTTGCATCAACAGTGACCCACTGGTAAAATTTCAAGCTCCTAGCTTTAGCCGTTTTGGCTGGGCGTTGATGATGAGTCAGTCAGTCAGTCAGTCAATCACTTATCACCAAGCTCATTTATATATATATATAGATTATTATAATTTACCGTTTCTTCTAATGATTTCCACTGAGTTGTTATCGTCTTGTGAGCATAGCAGAACAATATGAACTATATGCACATACATGTTGAGTCTATCAGCACTAGGTTGAGATATTAGATGTTGCCTTTATATTAAATAAATTACAAATTTGTATATGCGAAATATTCGTTCGACCAATGACTTTGTTTTTTTCGACATGTAGTTGTTTGGTTTGTTAGTTAACTAAAGAAAATTGTTGCGGCAGTGGTAGTTGTTGGTAGTGTGGTGGCAGTGGTAGTTGCCGGGTGTGTGGTGGCTTGTTGATAAAGTCTCATTGTGATGGTGAGGCGATGGTGGGGATGTGTTGTGACGACGTATTATTTACTTTGAAGCTGGGGTAGGTTCAGCGGGGCCAGGGTCGTCACAAGAATTTATTTGTTATGGGGTATTAGAGAGAGGGAAGGCACACAGTTTATTTTTCTTTAAAACGTTATAAACAATCTTTTATTTATTATTAAAAAATACACTTTACACAACACTGTATTGAGCATTATTATGATGATGAATAGTTGGCAGCGGCTTTGGCACAGTAGCGGTCCGATCAATGTTAACGGCAGAATAGTTGGCAGCGGCTTTGGCACGGTAGCGGTCCGATCAATGTTAACGGCAGAATAGTTGGCAGCGGCTTTGGCACGGCAGCGTCCCGATGAATACTGACGGTAGAATTGTTGGTAACCTTTTTGGCACAGCAGAAGCCAAAGAACGTTGACACGGAACTACAGTTGTATATACGTCGGAAGCCAAGGGCACGGCAATCCCCCACTTGACTGTAAACACACACACACTACACAACTAGGTCTAAAGCCAGGGGCACGGCAATCCCCCACCTGACTCTAAACGCACACACACGTTCCACAAATATGTCTGAAGCCAAGGGCACGGCAATCCCCCACTTGACTTCGAACACCCACACACACAGATGTCTAAAGCCAGGGGCACGGCAATCCCCCTCCTGACTCTAAACGCACACACACGTTCCACAAATATGTCTGAAGCCAAGGGCACGGCAATCCCCCACTTGACTTCGAACACCCACACACACAGATGTCTAAAGCCAGGGGCACGGCAATCCCCCTCCTGACTCTAAACACACACACACACGTTCCACAAATATGTCTAAAGCCAGGGGCACGGCAATCCCCCTCCTGACTCTAAACACACACTCAGACGTTCACAAATATGTCTGGGGCCAAGGGCACGGTAATCCCCTACTTGACTCCAAACACTCTACAAATAATATGTCTAAAGCCAAGGGCACGTTATAAACCCCACTTGACTCTAAACAACAACACTACACAATATGCCTAAAGCCAAGGGCACGTTGTAAACCCCACTTGACTCTAAACAACAACACTACTATTTTCTGTTTAGCCGAGGGCAACGTTATAAACCCCACTCAACTCCACAGAACTACTAATAAACTACATCTACAATTTGCCAAGGGAACGTTGTAAACCCCACTTAGCACACCAGCCATCAACAGACGACTGCCCAGATTGTCTGTTTGCAACCTCCTTTTATACCCGTTGGTTGACTGACCATCACACCGACACAGCTACGCCAGTTGATTGTATGGTGTCGTTGTTTGCCCAGCTGATAGTATGGTGTCGTTGTTTAGTTATACTATTGGCCGCCAGGGCCTCGTTGCCTTTCCGTTGATTAGATTCGCGTCCGTTAATTTAAATTGATTTATTTCAATATAATGATGAAATAAATAAGAGATCTTGTAATCAAAAACGAGGCAACGACTTTTGATCGTTACAGTACCTCCCGTTTTCCCTCTGATTTTTGTTTTGTTTTCCAATGTGGCTATCTCTTGGTTGTTACTACTTTAACACAGGAAGCCGGAATAAACTTCTATTTGATTCTCGCCTCCACAATTGCTGCGTCATTTCGGCTAAGGCGAATTGGGAGAAATGTCAGAGGTATTGCAGAGGATTAAAGGAAGACCATAACGTGACAATTATTTTTTTTTTTTTTCAGGGGGGGCTGGACTCATTATTTTTGCGGCTGCCATCCGCCAATCAATTTATTCAAAATATTTTTTTAGACCATTAATATGTGCTACCCGGGTATCGCTGTTGTTAGCCCGTAGGACTACGATCACAGGTGATTTGAAGCTTTCCACTGTAAATGGCCCTCCATATTTTGGTGCCAGTTTTGCAGCAAAATTGTTAACAGCTTTTGATTGGGGATGCAACCTCAAAAGAACTTTGTCTCCAATTTTTGGTCTCCATATCCGACGGCGTAAATCATAGTGTCGTTTCTGGTTTTGTGACGCTTTGGCTAGGTTGCGTCGGACGATCGAGAAGATTTCCTTTAATTCATGCGCTCGCTCTTCCGGTTGGACTAGACGTGCTCCGGTACCTTTCGTGACTTGGTCGTATAATGCTTGTGGTAATCTGGGCTCTCTTCCCTGAGTTATGAAGGCTGGGGAGTATCCGGTCGATTCAGAGGCACTCGTGTTAATGGCCAACATTATTTCCGGCAACACGTCATCCCATTTATTGTGCTGCTTTTGGGAAACTTGTGCGATCATAGTTTTGACAGTTCTATTAGTTCGTTCTGTTGGATTCTCTTGTGGAGTATAGGGCGCCGTTAGTTGGTGTTCTATACCCATCTCCTTCAAGAACTTTTCGAACTGCCTGCTTGTAAATTGCGCCCCGTTGTCCGTTATAATTCTTTTTGGGACACCATACCTTGAAATAATCCTCTCTCTACAGCCTTTGATTAGACCGTCGGTGGTGGCCTTTCGAAGAGGGATGAGTTCCGTCCATTTTGAAAACCGATCCACTATTACGAGCAACATTGAATTGCCGTGTTTCGATCGAGGGAGAGGTCCAACGAAATCAGCGCAGATGGTTGCCCAAGGTTCTTCCGGGACTCGCGTAAGCATTTCCCCAGGTGCTGGCTGCTGGCTGACCTTATACTTTTGGCACAATTCACATTTTCTGACGTAACGTTTTATATCCTGGAACATGCCCGGCCAAAAATATCGATTCGCAACTTTGTGACTCGTTTTCCGTATTCCCAGATGACCACCGGCTACACTATCATGATTTTCCCTTAACACTTGTTCTCTGGATGTGGTTGGCACACACAATTTCCAGGGCGTGCAGTCTTCGTCGTTCACTTGTTGAGGCAAATGCCGATACAAATGTCCGGCTATCACGGTATAATCCGGGTACTTTTTTGGATTCTTCTCCATATTTACTTTTAATTTTTTTATCCACGGGCATTCGTTCATGGTTGTATTCTCCACGGTCACCTTTTTCAAAATTTGCAACGGTTGTCTCGAAAGTGCGTCCGCTACCACGTTGTGCTTTCCTTTTCGATACTTCACCACGAAATTGTATTGTTGCAACTCAAGGGCCCAACGTGCTAACCTTCCTGACGGGCTCTCTATTGAATTCAACCATTTTAGGGCGAGGTGGTCTGTTATTACGGTGAATTGATACCCTTCGATGTACGGTCGCATTTGCCGAATACCCCAAATAATGGCGAGACATTCTTTTTCTGTTGCCGAATAGTTTTTCTCTGCTCCGTTCAGATGTCTACTGGCATAAGCTATCACACGTTCCTCGCCCTCCAATTCTTGAGTGAGAACTGCTCCCAAACCATACGCGCTCGCATCCGTCTGCAGGGTAAATGTTACACTGAAATCAGGGCAGGCAAGTACCGGCGCCTCGGTCAGCCTCGATTTCAGTTGGACAAATGCCTCCTGTTGTTCTTTGCCCCATTTAAAATGTTTGCCCTTCTTTAGCAGACTTGTTAACGGCTGTGAGATGGTTGCAAACTGTGGAACAAATCTTCTATACCAAGAGGCCACTCCTAGGAATCGACGTACTTCTTTGACCGACGTTGGAGGTTTCATTTCGGCGATGGCTGCAACCTTATCTGGATCCGTTTTTATCCCTTCGCTGCTCACCACGTGGCCTAAGTACTTTGTTTCTTTTTTGAAAAATTCGCACTTGTCCACGTTTATTTTTAGATTAGCTGCCCGAAGTCGTCGGAAAACCTCTCGCAAATTGTCCATATGCTCTTCAAGAGTTCTCCCTATGACGATTATGTCGTCTAAATATGCAAAGGCATGTGGCTCCATTTCTGGTCCGATCACGCTGTCTAGAGCTCGTTGGAAGGTAGCGGGTGCTGAATGCAAACCGAATGGCATCACCTTCCATTGGTATAGTCCTTTACCCGCCACGGCAAATGCAGTGTATTTTCTGCTCTCCACGGCCAGCGGTATTTGCCAGTACCCATCTTTAAGGTCTAGACTGCTCACATACTTCGCATTTCTCAGACGATTTAATATCGTGTCTACCCGAGGTAGAGGATACGCATCTGGTACGGATCTCTTGTTTAATTGACGAAAGTCCATACAAGTACGCCAATCTCCATTTTTCTTGCGTACGAGCGTTATTGGGAAGCTATACGGACTTTTGGATGGCTCCACACATACTCGGTCTATGAGTTTGTTCACCTCGGCATCTATAATCGCTTGCATTGCGGGATTTCGCGGGGCATACCTTAATTTGATGGGACGGTCGTCCGTTATAACGATTTTGTGTTCTGCAATATTGGAAATTCCTTGTATGTTTTCGAAGAATGGTAGTTCTCTTGCCAAAAATTTTTTTACAAGTCTTCTCTTTTCGGAACTGAGGTTGTCACCAATCACATGACACTCTGTGTCAGATATCGTCGATTCTCTTACCATAGTCCGATCTTCTGTAATCGTGGTACAATACTCGACTGCAACCATAGGTTTCGATAATTGAACGCTGAGTCCGGCACAGGTCAGTTTAGTAGAAAATAGCTTGAGGAATTCCAATCCCAGAATTATCTCATCCTGACATTGTGGCATTACTAAAAATGGTACCTCGGTGCAGTGATTCCCCAATGTAATCTGAAGCACTGTCGATTTGGAAATGTTGACAGTTGTTCCATCAGCTAGGATAACGTTTACTTGCTGTTGCATATTTGTCGGCTTCTTCCTTAGGCTCTCCGCATACTCCTTTTTAATGAAACAGCTCGTCGCTCCTGTGTCGATCGTTGCTTTGACTTGATGACATTCAACAAGTACTGTTGCGGTTAAACGATGCTCCTCCAAAGTAATCGATGTCCCATTATTTTCCCTCCGTTTCACAGATGGTTCACACTGAGTTGAGTCTGTTTTCGGAGCCCCATCGCTCTCTTCCGTTCGATAACAATTTGTTTTAGGCCGGACTTCGCTTCTCCTGAAGCTTTGCTGAGGACTTCCAGGTTCATCTTGTACTGAATTCGGGATACTCTCCAAGTCATTTGCTAGCTGATGCAGTTCGGCCAATGAGGTAAAATCTTTGCGCCGTATATAGCACTGGTAATCTGGTTGGGAGTTCTGATAAATGCGTTCTAATTTTTGGCCAGTTGTCATTGCAGTATGACGCATTAAACTTTGAATTTCTAAGACATATTCTTTGAATGATTCCTTAGGCCTCTGGATCCTCTTTCTAATTTCATCATCCAGTTTCTCAAAATACCTTGAAGGCAAGAAGAAATTCAGAAAATCGATTTTAAATGTCTGCCATGAGATCCAATGACTATTATTATTCCTCAACCAGACCAATGCCTTGCCTTGTAGTAGTTCGGGCATAAACTTTATTAGTTGATTTAAATCCACGTTGTACATGCTTGCAAGTTCTTCAAGACGTTCCACAAACTCGATAGGATCCTTACCCCATTCGAACTTAATGTTCCATTTATGTATTAGATCCAGCATTTGTTGTGAATACTGAATCGCATCCACAGACCCGTTTCTTGACGGCTGCGCTTGGTTTGGAGTTCGTTCGTTATATCCCTGGGCGAAACTCACTGCGGTAGACACTGAATAATGTATTCTTTCTGTTTTTACAGGTGATAACACTATAGAATTGTTTGAAGCTGCCGTGAGCTTCGCCGGTTTAGGTTGTGATTTCTTAAATTTTTTTAATATTTCTTCTTCATGATCAATGTTTAACAATCTTGCCCATCGCTTACGCAAGTCGTCCAATTTTCCCGTTGGGTCCGGTTGAAATTCCGTAAGATACGCGAAGATACGCCACAACACTCGCAACATATTTCGTTTTTTTTTTTGTTTTTTTTTTTGTTTACTATACACAAATAGGGTTCACTAATATCTTTAATTTTTTTATTTGTTCGATTGCTGTGACAATATGTTTTAACAATCACTCATACGGTTATATGTTTCTGGTATTTTTAAAAGGAATATTTGTCACCACATTTTAACGATTGTCAACGATTTTTATATATTTTTTTATGATTTTTTTTTCACCTTTCTCTCTTTTTTAATGTCCCTGCTCGGGCGCCATTGTGACGACGTATTATTTACTTTGAAGCTGGGGTAGGTTCAGCGGGGCCAGGGTCGTCACAAGAATTTATTTGTTATGGGGTATTAGAGAGAGGGAAGGCACACAGTTTATTTTTCTTTAAAACGTTATAAACAATCTTTTATTTATTATTAAAAAATACACTTTACACAACACTGTATTGAGCATTATTATGATGATGAATAGTTGGCAGCGGCTTTGGCACAGTAGCGGTCCGATCAATGTTAACGGCAGAATAGTTGGCAGCGGCTTTGGCACGGTAGCGGTCCGATCAATGTTAACGGCAGAATAGTTGGCAGCGGCTTTGGCACGGCAGCGTCCCGATGAATACTGACGGTAGAATTGTTGGTAACCTTTTTGGCACAGCAGAAGCCAAAGAACGTTGACACGGAACTACAGTTGTATATACGTCGGAAGCCAAGGGCACGGCAATCCCCCACTTGACTGTAAACACACACACACTACACAACTAGGTCTAAAGCCAGGGGCACGGCAATCCCCCACCTGACTCTAAACGCACACACACGTTCCACAAATATGTCTGAAGCCAAGGGCACGGCAATCCCCCACTTGACTTCGAACACCCACACACACAGATGTCTAAAGCCAGGGGCACGGCAATCCCCCTCCTGACTCTAAACGCACACACACGTTCCACAAATATGTCTGAAGCCAAGGGCACGGCAATCCCCCACTTGACTTCGAACACCCACACACACAGATGTCTAAAGCCAGGGGCACGGCAATCCCCCTCCTGACTCTAAACACACACACACACGTTCCACAAATATGTCTAAAGCCAGGGGCACGGCAATCCCCCTCCTGACTCTAAACACACACTCAGACGTTCACAAATATGTGTGGGGCCAAGGGCACGGTAATCCCCCACTTGACTCCAAACACTCTACAAATAATATGTCTAAAGCCAAGGGCACGTTATAAACCCCACTTGACTCTAAACAACAACACTACACAATATGCCTAAAGCCAAGGGCACGTTGTAAACCCCACTTGACTCTAAACAACAACACTACTATTTTCTGTTTAGCCGAGGGCAACGTTATAAACCCCACTCAACTCCACAGAACTACTAATAAACTACATCTACAATTTGCCAAGGGAACGTTGTAAACCCCACTTAGCACACCAGCCATCAACAGACGACTGCCCAGATTGTCTGTTTGCAACCTCCTTTTATACCCGTTGGTTGACTGACCATCACACCGACACAGCTACGCCAGCTGATTGTATGGTGTCGTTGTTTGCCCAGCTGATAGTATGGTGTCGTTGTTTAGTTATACTATTGGCCGCCAGGGCCTCGTTGCCTTTCCGTTGATTAGATTCGCGTCCGTTAATTTAAATTGATTTATTTCAATATAATCTATATATATAAATGAGCTTGGTGATAAGTGATTGACTGACTGACTGACTGACTGACTCATCATCAACGCCCAGCCAAAACGGCTAAAGCTAGGAGCTTGAAATTTTACCAGTGGGTCACTGTTGATGCAAATGTGCGAGATAAGGCCGGGTTTTAGAAAATTCGTCCTGGAACCACAAAAAATAACAACAACAAAAATCCTTATTTTTAATTACTATTACATACTTATTCACTTAGTTGGCCCTCTGCAAGACATGTGCAAAATTAACAATGCCATAACATCTTGATATCGTAAGAGATCACACATAATTTCAAATTTTGTAGTTTACTTCTAGGCGCACTTATTTTATCGTAAACCACTAAATAATAGAAAGACAAGACATTTGTTATCTTCCATTGCAACAGATGTCGCAGTTGGTGATAATGGTGTATAAACATCAATTACGCAAATGAACAAATGAGTTGCTGTTGAAGACAACATTAGGGGAATAAATTCAGAAATCGGCCAGAAATAACAACAACTAAAAACTGTATGGACCTGACTTTTTGGTAATAACTAAATGTTTGCAAATCAATGAAAGTGCAATAGAATTGTGCATATTACCACGATTTATTTGCAATTAAGAATTTTATCGTATATGGAGATGTACAGTCATAACTATTCAATTTTCAATTTCAAAATCTGAAATTTGATGAAATCGCTAAATAATTAATGAAATCAATAATAGGCCCCAGGAATATAGGAATATAGGAATTTAGTATGGAAATCAAGGTTGGCAAGTGGTGCTTCTAAAAGGAAATGGTTTGAAAAATTACCAATCATGTGTACGAAAAGTACTAAATTTAGTACAATTTAGATTTGGGTGAACGTAAAGAGCTGGAAACCTGAAATTTGGAATTAAGGTTACTGTTGTAGTGTAGGATTGAGGTATGAGGGTAGTTTTGGAAATTCGTGCTTATGTGTACGAAAAGTACTAAATAGTACTAAATTTGGTACAATAGGGATTTGGGTGAACGGATATAGCTGGAATCCTGATATTTGGAATTGAGATTACTGTTGGAGTGTAGGATTGAAGAACTTTTGGAAATTCGTACTTATGTGTATGAAAAGTACTAAATGGTACTAAATTTGATACAATGGGGATTTGGGTGAACCGATAATAGCTGGAATCTCGAAATTTGGAATTGAGATTACTGGTGGGGTGTAGGATTGAGGTAGTTTTGAAAATTCGTACTTATGGGTACGAAAAGTACTAAATGGTGCTAAATTTAGTACAATTTGGATTTGAATGAACGGATAGAGCTGGAAACCTGAAATTTGGAATTAATATTACTGTTGAAGTGTAGGATTTAGATATGAAGTTGGTTTTGGAAATTAGTACTTATGTGTACGGAAAGTACTAAATGGAAATAAATTTTGTATAATGGGGATTTGGGTGAACGGATAGCGCTGGAATCTCTAAATTTGGAACTGAGATTACTGGTGGAGTTTAATATTGTGGAAGTTTTGGAAATTCGTACATAGGGTACGAAAAATACTAAATAGCACTAAATTTGGTACAGTTTCGGTTTTGGTGAACGGATAGGGCTTGATTCCTCAAATTTGGACTGAGGATTACTGATGAAGAGTAAGAAAGATGCACCAAAGGCTTTTTGGAAACTTGAGTGTACGAAAAGTACTAAATTTAGTACAATTTGGATTTGAGTGAACGGATAGCGCTGGATTCCTGAAATTTGGAATTGATATTACTGTTGGAGTGTAGGACTGGGGAAGTTTTGGAAATTCTTACTTATGTGAATGAGAAGTACTAAATGGTACTAAATTTGGGACAATGGGGATTTGGGTGAACGGATATAGTTGGAATCTCCAAATTTGGAATTGAGATTACTGGTGGGGTGTAGAATTGAGGTAGTTTTGAAAATTCGTACTTATGGGTACGAAAAGTACTAAATGGTACTAAATTTAGTACAATTTGGATTTGGGTGAACGTATGTATGTAGCTGGAAACCTGAAATTTGGAATTAAGATTACTGTGAAGTGTAGGACTGAGATATGAGGGTGGTTTTGGAAATTCGTACTTATGTGTTCGAAAAGTACTAAATTTGGTACAATAGGGATTCGAGTGAACGGACAGAGCTGGAATCCTGAAATTTGAAATTGAGATTACTGTTGGATCATAGGATTGGGGAAATTTTGGAAATTCGTATTTATGTGTACGAAAAGTACTAAATGGTAGTAAATTTATTACAATTTGGATTTGGGTGAACGGATAGAACTGGAATCCTGAATTTTAAGTATCAAGGTTGGGAAATGGCGTTGAAATAAGGAAATGGTTTTGGAAGTTCGTATTTATGATTACGAGCAGTACTAAATTTGGATTTGGGTGAACGGATAGAGCTGGAATCCTAAAGTTTTGAATTAAGATTACTGTAGGGGTGTAGGATTGAGATAGTTTTAGAAATTCGTACCTTTGAGTACGAAAAGTACTAAATGGTACTAAATTTGGTACAATTTGGATTTGGATGAACGGATAAAGCTGGAATTCTGAAATTTGGAACTAAGATTACTGTCGGACAGTAGAATTGAGGTAGTTTTGGAAATTCGTACTTATGGGTACAGAAAGCACTAAATTCGGTACAATTTGAATTTTAGTAAACGGATAGTGTTGGAATTATGAATTAAGATTACTGTAGGAGTGTAGTATTGAGGAAATTTTGAAAAGTCGTACGTGTGCGTACGAGAAGTACTAAATGGTACTAAATATGGTACAATGTGGATTTGGGTGAACGGGTAGAGCTGGAATCCTAAAATTTTTGTTTGGGAAAGAAATGGTACTAAATTTGATACAATTTGGATTCGGGTGAATTAATAGAGCTGGAATCCTGAAATTTGGAATTACGATTACAGTCGAAGAGTAGGATTCAGGTTGTTTTGAAAAAGCAAACTTATGGTTACGAAAAGCACTAAATGGTACTATATTTAGTACAATTTGTATGTAGGTGAACGGATAGCGGTGGAATCCTGCAATTTGAAAGTATGATTATTGTAGCCCTGTTGCGTTGAGGAAGTTTTGAAAATTGGTACGAAATTCTAAATTGTTCTAAATTTAGTACAATTTTAATTTGGTTTAACGGATATAGTTTGAATCCTGAAATTTGGAAGTAAGATTACTACTAAAGTGAAGGATTGAGGTAGTTTTGGAAAATCTTTCTTATGGGTACGAAGAGTTGGCCTTGATACTAAGTTTGGTACAATTTGGAATTGGACGAACGGATACAGCTGGAATCTTGAGATTTGGAATTACTGTAATTATTATGGAATTTACTGTAATTATTTTGTATTAATGTCCGTGTATGGCTGAGATATGTCGTCGAAATACGTACCATAAGTATACGAAAATTACTTAATGGTACTCAATTTGTTTTTGGGTGTAGGGACAGTGCTGGAATTTTTATTTTTTGGAGTTAGGGTGTGTATTGGTGTGCAACGTTGATCTCGCTGTTAATGTGTAAGGGTGAGATACGGCTGATCTTTTTTAAAAACGAACTTAAGGGGTACGTACAGTACTAAGATAAAAATAAATATTGATTAAAATTGGTATTAGTGCGACCAAATTTTCAGTGTTTGTCATTTCCATATTATATATTGTTTATTTGTTTTTTTATATCCTTTCCGCATACGAAGTAGCGGGCATTTTGCTAGTGATGAAATAAATAAGAGATCTTGTAATCAAAAACGAGGCAACGACTTTTGATCGTTACAGTGTCGTGATTTTTGGATGGTGGGACGATGAGACCATACAAAAGAAGACGAGAACAAAGTATAGAGCGTTTACCAAACAAGAGAGGAAATGTGAGAGAATATAGGGAAAAACAAGTGGGAAAAGCGTTAAGTTCGGTGGGGCCGAACTTTTTATACTCTCCACCACAAATTTCAGCCATTTCGGTGGATTAATGTGGCCACAAACTTCAAAATACCGAAAATCGGAAGTTACCGATACCTATACCTACAAATTTCTGGGGGGAAGTTTTATATCCCCAACGAAGACTAAATACCAAATTTCAGCCATCTCGGTGTGATAATGAGGCCAAAACCTTCAAAGTACCAAAAATGGGGAGATATCGTCCTATGGGGGCTATATCAAAACGTGAACATATATAAACATTTTATGGTCGATAGTTGCAACCGATTTTGTTGTCAAATGGGACTAATATATTCAAAATATATTAAAATGACGCGTACTTTATATGGGGCGTTATATGGGGCCTATACCAAAACGTGGACCTATATAAACCAACTTTGGTAGGAATATTTTCTGGCCTTTGAAGACACAAAATACCAAATTACAACCAATTCGGTGGTAAAATGGGACAAATATCTTAAAAATTCCTTAAAACGACGACGCGTCACGCGTCATTTTGTATGTTGGCTATACGAAAGAGTGGACCTACCCTTTCAATACCAAAAGTCCTACGTACAAATATTGGATTTTCCCAAAATTTCATCCACCTACGTCAATCCGTTCGGACGCTAGAGTGATTTCCACAGACGGACAGACAGACAGACGGACGGACATGGCTATATCGATGTAGAATTGCACGCTGATCAAGAATATATATAGTTTGTGGGGTCTACAATTATTATTTCGAGTAGTTACA
Source organism: Musca autumnalis (assembly GCF_047663935.1). NCBI lineage: Eukaryota > Metazoa > Arthropoda > Insecta > Diptera > Muscidae > Musca > Musca autumnalis. The sequence continues at coordinate 168,580 of NW_027412344.1, forward strand.
AACGTAGTGACAAACTTAATATACCCCCATCCTATGGTGGAGGGTATAATAAGAAAGTAATTTTGTATCTAATGAAAATCTTACATACTTTTGAAAAAATAGTGGCTTTCGGATGGATATAAGAAAGTGCACATGTATCTTATTCTTGAAATATTTTTTTCTGTGCACAATAAACATGGTCGATGTGCGAATTACTGCAACAAAAATATTAATATCAACATTTGTAAAGAATGCGAAAATATATTAATATTATGCTATATTTCATTGTGTATCCGTACTTTTTTGATGGTAATGTTAGAAAAAAATTGCTTACCCATACAAATTTCTTAAAAAATTAAAAAAAAGCTTAAAATATTACGGAAATTACAAAAACTACAGCAGAAATGTCAAAATCAACGTAACAGTTATCGTATTTAGATGCCAATGAACATGCTGCTAGTTTCTACCAGACCAAAATAGTATGGCAGAAAACAGGCGCTATTTATACCCTACACCACTATGTGGAAAGGGTATTATAAGTTTGTTTTGGGGAAAATTCATGTAACACCGCGAAATATTTGTCGGAGACCCCCAATGTGGTATACCAATCTTCATATCTCGGCGAGATAAAGCGATTTTGCGATGTGTGTCCGTCCGTGTGTCCGTCTGTCCATTATAAATTGTAATCAAACTCCAGACCGCAATTATGAACCGATCGTCACGAAATTTGGTATGGAGGTCGGTTTCACATCAGAATAGATCGCTATTTTAATTGGTGATGATCGTGAAATATTTAGCGGGTGAAATGGACCAAAAACGAAATTTTAAATAAGGTAAGAGTGTATGACAAAGAAGAAGCTTGCAATTTGAGATGGCAATCAGATAATATTTAGAGGGTTAAATGGACCAGAACTTTTGTGTGAAAATTGTTAAAAATTTTAATAAACAGCTTATATCTTTGTTCCTGAAAGACACATTCCCCACTCGTGAGCTATATTTGGAAGACGATCTCATGACCTTTCAATTGACGTCAATTATGTTGATGTACGTGATCAGATAACAGAGTTACAGCCTAATATATCCAGGTTTTTGTTTGTAGTGTAATCATAAACCCGCTAGAGGTCGCAATTATAGCTCAATAGTCACGAAATTTTATACAAGGTAAGAGTTTAGGTTGAAGAAAATGCCTATAATTCTGCATGATGATCTGATGCTATTTAGCGGTTGACATAGACCATTACTTTTGTATGAAAAATATACAAATTTTATTTTTGGTCCATATTTTCATTCCTGGGGGGCATATACCGGCAAAATAGCCTACATATGGAAAAATAACTACTGATCTTTCCCCTGATGCAAATTGCAATAATGTGTCTGCTAGATAATGCACCTACTGCCTGTTATATAATGTGTTTTGTGTAGAGAACGACAATTTCCTCCCATGCTACAAATTGTCTCTATCATGACAGCGAAATTTTCAATTCAGTTGTCAAATTGGATTTTTATACAAATATTGCAACACGGGGTTGCCTCGCCGCATATTTTATACCTCAGGATTTAGGGTAAAGGGGATACAAACAAAACACGGCCAAAGATGTGTCTCATCGAAATATTGGTCTTAGACTCCAAGTATGTTTGGACGAAATTCGTTTCAGAAAATTTGGAGTCTATTTAGCGCTGTAGGTTCATCTGTCTCTCTTAATGCCTAGCTGGCTGGTGCGCACGATAACTCTCGAACTGATCTACCGATTGGAACCAAATTTTATACAACGTAATATTGTTCCCAAACTTTGTTTAAGTTCGAATGTAGGCTATGTCGGTCCACACCTCCCCCAAAAAAGTTCAAAATTTTTTTCGAAAAATTGTGTGAACGATGACTGTCGAAGTGAGCAATCGATTTGCTCCAAACATTCCAATTCGGAAAAGGGAAATTTAAGAGTCCTATCGAATCGTTTTGATTTTTTTTAGCAGATTGTACTTGCGCCACAAATCCGCAAGATAACTCTCAAGGGGATTTTCTGATTGGTCGAAACTTTACACATCGTATTATTTCATCCAGTCATGTGTCCGGTCGGAATATGGACTATATCGGTCCGTCCTTCGAGTACCTCCCACACAAAATTTGGGAAAAGTGCAGTTTGAGGACCCGTATCGGACCTATTTGAATATTATTATTTTTTACGGTTCCTATTCTGGTCCCTTTCCTGGGGTAAGTCATACTTCCTGAGATAATAGTCCAGAAGTTCCGAAAACCCCTGCCGGCTCCAACTAAAATTACAAATCTGAAAAAATAATTCTCAAATATTTCCAAAACTCAGAACGTAGCTTACTAAAATTGATTTCGTATAGCCCCGGATTACGATACCTACAGATTCCAGGTATTTTGAAGCAAAATCGTGTTACAAAATAGATATATTTTTATACGGCAGAAGCTGAAGATAAATCACCGTTAGCGCAGCTGACTTATACTATCTTCTTTGCTGTGTAATTGAATATGAATAATTTTGGGATTTATAAAATTGCTTGCATGCAAAATTTTTGAATTTCTATTCATTGTTAGTTATTTCTACCGGTATAAAATATATTTTTGATATCACAATATATGCCCACAATGAACTATTTTCGAAGCATTTGTGAGGTACAAGTGCACAATTTTTGGACGATAGATCTTCGATAAAATCGCAATTTTCCCAATTACCAATTATCAAATATGCCAAATTGCATGGTATATACATTTATTTATTTAAGGTGTATTCCAAAAAGGAACCTCATATTCAAAGACAATTTGAAGATGTAGCAGGAGTGAATTGTGAATGTGAATTTTCCAATTTTCGAATATTTTTTAGAAATGTATAATTTATATATTTTTCTACAATCATCCCAGTAAAGACAAGGGAGGCTTCTCTTATATCGATGGATTCATATTAAGTTATTGATACGTGAGTTAGTTTTTATCGCCGAGTCCGAACGACGTTTCCTAAGTTGTCACTTGTAGAAACGTTTTTCATGGCTGAAATACTCAGGAAATATCGCCAGCATTACTAAGGGGTATTTTGCCACCGTTGACAATTTGATGGACATCGAACCCGGACATTCAGCGTGAAGGCGGTTTCACATAGCTAATTCCTACAGGTTGTGGTGTAGGGTATCACATGGTCGGCCCCGTCCGACTATAGCCATTGCTTACTTGTTTTGTTCAAAGAGAAGTGCAAGTCTTGCTAGATTTCGGAGTACGGGAACGCATTTTTAGCACTAAACGGGAAAACTACTGCAAGTAGTAATATTTTGCAGGTTCTGAACAAAATTGTATCTATCAAAATTTAAAGAATGTTGCGGCACGGGTTAATATGAGCCGGCTTTTAAATAAAAGGACACAATTTCTAAGAGCACTCCGTGTGCAAATATTTCACTTTATTTTACAAATTAATAAAATTAGCAAAGAGAGCGAGCGAGCGCTTTAAAACAATTTTGTCTTTGACCGTGCCTTGTAACCGACTAAATTTACAAACTTAATAATCTATGCTTATTTCTGTCGTTGGGCATTTTGTCTACGTGACACATAAACAAGGACCGTTACTTCTCCTTGAAAGATCAAAACAATAACAAATACATACGGTCAAAGAGGAATAGAAAAGTAGAAATACATACAAATATAAATATGTGTGTTTTTACATAAGATGAAATTTACTCTAAATTGAAAGTATGTATGTACATAATCGCAAATTAGAGTTCTTGGGGAGGATATCCCCATTCAAATAAATGACTCAAATAAAAATTAATAAAAATAAAAAATAATCAAAATAAAATTTAATGTAATTGAAATTTATGACACCAAGTAGGTAAACGGCGGCAACATTCCCCTCCTCGTAAATGAGCTCCTGGGACGATTTTACCGATCAATAATGCCGACGTCTAAGTTTGCTAATTTGGCTATTGGCCATTGGAAGACTCCGTGCTGGGTACGAACAGTTGCCTGACGTACTTGCCCATCTTTGGCTATTATGGTTTTGATTATTTTGCCATTTGGCCAGCAATGTCTTGGAAGGTTCTCGTCGATGACGATTACGATGTCACCAACTTTTAGTGGTTCTGTTTTCTGGAACCATTTTCCTCTTCTGGTTAAAGTTGGCATATACTGTTGTGTTTGTCGCCATCGTAGACGCAGGTCGGCTGGTTCGGTGACTATTTGCTTGTAGCCGCTGGATGAACCCAATAACAGGTGGTTTGGCGTGAGCGCTTCGTCGTCAAATGATTCCAGAGAAACAAATGTGAGTGGTCTGGAGTTAATTATGAATTCGGCCTCTGTCATGGCTTTTCTTAAAGTTTCGTCATTAAAGTTTGCGTTTGGACAAATGTTGTATATTGTTGTTTTCACGGATCGGACGAGTCTTTCCCAAGCTCCACCCATGTGGAGGGCTGCAGGTGGATTAAATTTCCATTTGACGTGGTCGAGCATAGAGGCTGTACCTTCTAAATCGAAAGCTTTGGATTCGGATGAGAATATTTTCGCTGTAGCCTTAAAATTTGTCCCATTATCAGTGTAGATCTCGTTGGGAATCCCTCTCCGCGCAATGAAACTGTTAAAGCACATAACACATGAACTGGTATCGAGGCTGTAGGCAATTTCGATGTGCACTGCACGAACTATAAGACAGGTAAAAAGCACACCCCATCTTTTCTCCTTCCTTCTGCCCACAGTAACGTATAAGGGTCCAAAGTAGTCAATGCCGACATACGTAAATGTTTGCTCGAAGCTGGCTAGCCTTGCTTTAGGAAGAGTTGACATTTGTGGCATAACCGGATTGGCTGATAAATTCTTACAATGTTGACAGGATCGACGTATGCTTTTGTACAGAACGCGAAGTTTGGGTATGTAATATTGACTTTTGATGTTGTTGATGACGGTTTCATGCGATATGTGGTGAAAGTTCTCATGTACATAGCGAACTAACAGGAAGGTACCATGATGCATGGTAGGCAATATTATTGTATCTTGGTGATTTAGATATGATGCACGGCCCCTGGCCCTTAATATACCGTCGTCATCTAGAAAGACATTACAGGAAATTAGTTTACTGCTTTTTTCAATACTCTTACCCTTTTTTAAACTACAAATTTCTCCAAGATATTCGCTCTCCTGAGCTTGTCGGAAGAGAAAGACCTTCGCTTGTTGTATCATCTCAAAGGAAATATCTTTTGGTGGTTTCCTTCCTTAACATCTCGATTTTAGTCTGCTCACGTAGATTATAAATGTAGCTACTGCTCGGTAGAGTCTTCTCCAGTTGGAAAAATATTCCAAATTAAATTGTTTACTTTTGTTTATAATAAATACTTGATGTCTTATTTCATCTTGTCCGCATTCGCCCACATTGGTACAAGTGGGCCATGTTGATTTATTTTCATGAAGAAATTTAGGCCCCGAGAACAACATAGCAGCATCCCAGCGCGTTTGGTATTTCGTTGCCAGATCTACAGGATTCATTTTGGAGGGAACCCATCGCCATTGTGTCACCTCAGCCGTCTCCAAGATTTCGCCCACACGATGCATGACGAATTGTTGAAACTTTTTGGGGTCCATGCGAAGCCACTCCAACACAGTCTTGGAATCCGTCCAGAAGTATTTTGATGTAAAATTAATACTTTTAATATTTATGACTTTGTTGGCTAATCTAACACCCACAATATCAGCTTGAAGCTCCAGTCTTGGTATTGACATTGGTTTTATCGGAGCAACTTTGGATTTGCCAACAACGATACTAACGTCACATCCACCCTGGTACGCAACTCGTAAATAGCACACTGCTGCGTAAGCGTCTTCGCCAGCGTCGACAAATGAGTGCAGTTCAACTTCGGTCGCTTCATTTATTTGTTGAGAGTAACATCGGGGAATTTCAATTGACGATATGTAGTCGATAGCTGTCTTCGTCATCCCAGTCAATTCCAGACCGCCAGACTTCCTGAAGAAGGATTTGCAATGTGGTCGTGTAGCATGATATTAACCCCAGCGGATCGAGAATTGACATCAGCACCTGTAGTAGCTCCCTTTTTGTGGGAATTAATTCGCGTGTTAACATATCACGACAAAGTCTGGCAAATCTGAAAATATATACAAACGAGTCTTTATTAGGATCCCAATACATACCAAGAACCTCTTCAGTTTCAGCAAGATCTCGTGGCTTCTGATCTTTCGATGAATCATCTTGTAGATGGCTGATGACTGCATTGCTCTTGGACCCCCAATTTCGGATATGAGATCCTCCGGCGGAATGAACATATTTCACTTGTGATGCTAATTCGATCGCCTGTTCATCATCGTTGACGCTATCGATGAAATCATCCACATAGTGATATTGTTGTATGGCTTTGACGGCTCGTGGAAACTCGTTCTTAAATTGCTCAGCATTGAAGTCTCGTACATATTGCGCAATGCATGGTGCACAGCATATTCCAAAAGTAAGCGCTCTCATTACATAAATACTTGGCTTCTCAGGATTATCATTTTCATCGCACCATAAAAATTTTTGTGAATGCACGTCTTTTTTCCTAACGTTGATTCGATGGAACATTTCGGCGATATCTCCACAAATTGCAATTTTTCCTACGCGGAAACTCAGCAAAATATCAACCAATGATTTTAGCAAGTCTGATCCACAGCGTATAAAGTCATTGAGACAAACTCCATTAGATTTTGCTGCGCCATCCCACACCATTCGAATTTTACCCGGTTTGTTGGGGTTGAGTGTTATAAATGTTGGTAGGTACCATACGGGGTAACCATTGTTACTTATCTCTTCATCAGATAATTTTCTTGCATATCCCTTTTTCAGCAAGTTGTTGATTTTTTCTTGGAGAACATCAGGAAGACTTTTATCTTTCTGAAATTTCTTTTGTAGACACGTAAGACGTTTACGGGCATTGTTGTAACTCTCTGGCAGTTGTCTCACATTATACTTCCACAGTAAACCTACTTCATAACGGCCGTCCACTTTCTGACACGAAGTCTTCAAAATATTCATTGACCTGGAGTCCTGCGCTGAAACTACGGTTTTCACTGATGAATTTTCAAGATTAAAATTTTCTTTCACCATTTGATGCAACTCGTTGTTTTTCTCTTCACAATCACAATGATGTATATTTATACATGAACATTGCCGGTAGCAGTCGTTGGGCCCCTGAATTGTCCAACCTAACCGCGTTTTTGTGGCAATAGGTTGATTCCACAAACCTTCCGTATCTTTAGTGGTTTAACATTTGAATAAGATTCTATTGGGAGACCAGCCAGATATTTGTATTTTGATATCATTTCCTCCATTTCCAACGACTGTGTAGGTAAATCTAAACCGTCAACAGTATGAACACTATTTAAAAAGAACTTTGCACCATTTTTAGAGTTTGCAATAGAAATCGAAGCTTTTCTCGATGTATTTTCTTGGCGAGTTGTATCTCCCGTCCATTTTAGGCATTTAGTGCCTCTTCAACACCTTCAAGATCAAGTAGATCAAAAACGTCCCTTTAAATCAACGTTACAGAGGAACCCTCGTCGAGAAAGGCATATGTGTCTATGAACCCTTTTTTCTTCAAAAGGCGCACCGGTAGAATTCTAAAAGAATTCTAATTTTGCTCTTTAGTGGAATGAGAATTAAATGTTTCACTAATAGTGTTGGCTGCCGAAATAGCTCTGCTTTGTCCTGAAGACGATTGTTGTTGGTCCACGTATTTGTGCAGCAATCTATGGTGCTTGGCAGCACAACCATCAATTCCGCATTCTCTGAAACACTTACGGCGGTGCCTATTTAAACATTGCCGGCATAAATTGTGTGTCTTCACTAACTTCCACTTTTGATCCAATGAGAGTTTCTTAAATTCACTGCATCCAGAAACTTTGTGATCATTGCTACTGCAAGAAAAACACGCAATTTTGCTTTGTTGTACGTCTTCTGTATGTGTATTCACTGGAGCGCTTCTTGATGATGGAATTGTTGATACGACTGTACTGGCGGCATCTGCAATTTGGAAAATCCAATCACTAAATAATTTCACGATTGGAATCCGATCGTCCTTAGGATGTGTAGCCCAATTTAATTTATACTGACTGTTCAGTTTATCCAATAACTCCTTCACCAACATGGGGTTGTTCAGATGAGAGTCTAACTTGCATGCCTCCATGGTAGAACAAATATTTTTTGCGCATAGTGCAAATTCGATTATACTCTCTAATTTATCCTTCGGGGGAGGAAATTTCCTCGCTTTTTCTATAACTCGTTCAAGAATATGCTCCGGCCGTCCAAAATACATTCTTAAAGTTTGAATAATTTCCGGCACCATTGCAGGCAGCATATGTTTTCTTCTCACTAGCTCCTTGGCCTTACCTTTAAGACACGACTGTAACCGTATTAAATTCTCTGCGTGAGAGTAACCGGCTACCGCAGTACTGTTTTCAAAACTGCTTATGAAAAGCGGCCATTCTTCCGGCTCTCCATGGAAATGTGGTAGATCACGAGGAATTGAATGCACGGAAAAAATATTCCAATTTGACGTCATATTAAACGAGTTTTGATGGGTCTGTTCTTGTTGACTACATTGAGAAAGAATCTGATATTTTCTTTCTAAAAACTCTTGCTGCATACGCTGCTGTTCTTCCAGCATTTTAAGCTGCAAATCCACTTGTAGTGTTAGGTTGTTATTTTGTTGGCTTGAAACCGGTTTTTGTTGATTTATGTTTGATGTGGACGAATGTGTGCCCGTAACTGCAGATGTATTCACGGGTACTAGCGAAGAGGGAACCGTATTTGTTCTATTGTCTTTCGCTTTACCTTGAAACAAAGTGTTCGTTGGCCTATTCACGGATGTCGATGTTGTAGAAGCTGTTGGATTTCTTCCGCCGGTTCCACTTGTGGTCTTACTTGCCATTTGCAGTAACTCCCTGCATTTGTTGGGGACGATGTCGCTTGCGGCACATTCAGCAAACCTATGGTATTCGCTGCGGACTGATTTTCCTCCATGGATGTTGTCTCCTTATTGAGGTTACATCCGTCACAACTCCAACTCACCTCGGATACACTACTGTTGACGCCAACACAATTAAAATGATACCACTTATCACATTTATCACACTGTACCATGTCATCATTGGCCACTTCACTACACTTGTTGCAATTATAATTGCTTTTTAATCCTTCTTGTTGGGACATTGTGTAATTCTATTCCAATTATTTTCAATATTAAAAAATTTTGGTCTTCTTGACTCTTTTAATTTGTATTTTGTTTGTTCACGAAAACTTTTGTTTCTTATAAATATGAAACACACAATTATTTGTTGTTTATTCGAGCGAAGCGTAGTAGCGAATTATAATTTTCTTTATTTTTATTGTTGTTCAACCGCGAAGATATTAAATTTGTTTTATTTAAAACTTCATAAAAATTGTTTTAAAGAATGTTGCGGCACGGGTTAATATGAGACGGCTTTTAAATAAAAGGACAAAATTTCTAAGAGCACTCCGTGTGCAAATATTTAACTTCATTTTACAAATTAATAAAATTAGCAAAGAGAGCAAGCGAGCGCTTTAAAACAATTTTGTCTTTGACCGTGCCTTGTAACCGACTAAATTTACAAACTTAATAATCTATGCTTATTTCTGTCGTTGGGCATTTTGTCACATAAACAAGGACCGTTACTTCTTCTTGAAAGATCAAAACAATAACAAATACATACGGTCAAAGAGGAATAGAAAAGTAGAAATACATACAAATATAAATATGTGTGTTTTTACATAAGATGAAATTTACTCTAAATTGAAAGTATGTATTGTAAGCTCAATCAAACACGACTTTATGTTTTAACAATCCTGAATAGAATGAATATATTATTTTCCAAATTTTCAGTATTATTATAATTATTTCGAAGGTTACTATTCAGAACACATTGTCATATTTTCCACATAAATATAGTGCTTACAACTCGGCCACGATCCCTTGCACACGTCTATCAATATCATCTCCCCACCTCGGCATTGGAATAACTTTCCTTTTCAGATCTTTGAAATCTATGCCATTCTGTATTCGCCATTCTTCTTTTTATTAAAAGACTATGACCTGAATACGAGGATGATGAGTCCTGATAAGTTAAGCACTTTATTCTGCTTTTACCACTTCTTGTATTCACTTGCAGAACTGGACCAGTGAAAAATCATTGCCACCTTTTTATCTATCAATATCATCTGCCCACCTCGGCATTGGAATAACTTTCCTATTCAGATCTCTGAAATCTATGCCATTCTGTATTCGCCATTCTTCTTTTTTTCAAAAGGCTATAGTTCGAATACGAGGATGATGAGTCTTGAATTAGGCCAGCATTCTTATCCTCCCGATAAGCCATTCCATATAATGTGTACCATACTGGTACCCATGTTTCCAATCAACCAAAAAAATCGTCATTGAATCATAATCAGGGATACTATACTAACAGTAATTTGCAGCAGTATAACAGTAACAGTATATTACAGCAGCAACTACATTTATAAACTGTTAATCATATCAATTCACAACAAAATAATAACTGGCAAGTCCGCTATATACGGTCTTTTCAACTTCGACTCTTCTTTAAATAAGTCAATACAATAGTATCTCAAAATAATATCACTGCACTTCCAATATAATTAAATATATCAAAATTCAAACAAATATCTTTTCATTCCAGATACAAACATTTCACGTTTTCACTACATTTGATTTTGATGACTTACCTGTCATCTCTTAACACACTTGAATCAGATGTCGCCAAAGTCACACATCTTAAGCATTTCTTTGCTCTGATACTACAATTACCATCTTCTTGGAATTGCTATGTGCATAATCTTAAATTTCCATTGACTCAACAAACAATAGGTTTAATCGCTCGCACTCACTATTGACACTACTGTCTTGACTGAACAATTCGTTGATATTCAGATCTCGGAGTTCGATTCATGTAAATCATGGCAATTATTCTGCTTTCTGTTCCACGCATGAAATCAAAATCCATTTTATGGCAACGAAATGCCACACACAACAATTTCTGATGGGTTTCACTCAAAATTCTGTCTTTTAAGCTTCGCTTATCCATAAGAGCATTATACGTCCTCGACTTTCCTCAGACGTGTATATAGTTTTTGGTGTATCCCACCGCTTTGTAAGCTCAATCAAACACGACTTTATGTTTTAACAATCCTGAATAGAATGAATATATTATTTCCCAAATTTTCAGTATTATTATAATTATTTCGAAGGTTACTATTCAGAACACATTGTTATATTTTCCACATAAATATGGTGCTTACAGTATGTACATATTCGCAAATTAGAATTCTTGGGGAAGATATCCCCATTCAAATAAATGACTCAAATGAAAATTAATAAAAATAAAAAATAATCAAAATAAAATTTAATGTAATTGAAATTTATGACACCAAGTAGGTAAACGGCGGCAACAATGATGTCTCACGATAAAATCATTTTTATTTTTCTTATTTGTTAGTATCATGGCACAATAATCAAGGTAGTGGTATCACACAAGCTGTTCGAATATGAAATGTGAAATCCTTTTATAAAAAATTATATTTGCTTTGTTTTTTTGAAAATTTGCCATTAAGGGCGAAGATCAATTTCAATTATTTTTATTAATTTTCTCGTTTAGAGTTAAGCTTGATGATCGGAAATTATTTGCAAGTGAAAAAGGAAAGCCAAGGACTCGAACCCACATAGTCACCAAATTACGTTACCTGGTTTCATTTGTGGTAAAGCAAATCTTCGGACGTATCGACTATGTAATGGCTTCTCTGTCCTAGAACTTATCGTTTTTCAAATGCAAATGTGTTTTGTACATCTACGCGGATACTTGGCCACAGAAATGTATTTTCTTCACGACAAACGCTTTTTTTGCGCTGCCTTTGAAGTTATGAGTTTTGGCTTTGAACGCTAACACGCCGTAACAACATTTTTTGATATGTTTTCAAGGACGTGGGTTCAAATTCCAGCAGGGCTCAGCCTGTTTTTAATTTTTTGAAATTTTGCCTGTAAGGGCGAAGATCATTTTTAATGATTTTTTTTTTAATTTTCTCGTTTAGAGTTAAGCTTGATGATCGGAAATTATTTGCAAGTGAAAAAGGAAAGCAAAAGACTCGAACCCACATAGTCACCAAATTACGTTACCTGGTTTCATTGGTGGTAAAGCAAATCTTCGGACGTATCGACTATGTTATGGCTTCTCTGTCCTAGTACTTATCGTTTTTCAAATGCAAATGTGTTTTGTACATCTACGCGGATACTTGGCCACAGAAATGTATTTTCTTCACGACAAACGCTTTTTTTGCGCTGCCTTTGAAGATATGAGTATTGGCTTTGAACACTAACACGCCGTGACAACTTTTTTTTGATATGTTTTCAAGGACGTGGGTTCAAATCCCAGCCGGGCTCAGTCTGCTTTTTATTTTTTGAAATTTTGCCTGTAAGGGCGAAGATCATTTTTAATGATTTTTATTAATTTTCTCGTTTAGAGTTAAGCTTGATGATCGGAAATTATTTGCAAGTGAAAAAGGAAAGCCAAGGACTCGAACCCACACAGTCACCAAATTACGTTACCTGGTTTCATTGGTGGTAAAGCAAATCTTCGGACGTATCGACTATGTAATGGCTTCTCTGTCCTAGAACTTATCGTTCGATACTTGGCCACAGAAATGTATTTTCTTCAAGACAAACGCTTTTTTTGCGCTGCCTTTGAAGTTATGAGTTTTGGCTTTGAACGCCAACACGCCGTGACAACATTTTTTGATATGTTTTCAAGGACGTGGGTTCAAATCCCAGCTTTGCTTTGTTTTGTTGCTTTGTTTTTTATTGTTGAAGATTCATTCTCATTTTCGATTGCTTCAGTGGAGTATTCCCCCATTGGCTCAATTTCATTTATTACCCTCCATTACAGAGAGTAATGTTTTTCAAAACGAACTGACAGTGTTGCAAAATTTTACTGATCGCTACCAATATCATGATTTCATCAATTGGCTTCTCAGTTTTTGAAATGATGTCTTTTTTAGCGAAAAACCGAACTCTTTAAGTGTCTAGTATTCTCATATGAATGAGAATCACACTCACTTTTCGGCTTTTCCAAAGAAACACCAAAATCAAAATATTTTGCAACATGTCAGCACGTATCAACTAAGAATTCTTCGAATTCTGTGAGTTGAAACGAACACCAACACAGTTGCCTGTGAGGTTGTTATTGGAATTTTGTTTTTTTTTGTTGTTAACAAAGCTCCATTCGCTCGTGCCTTGGCTGTTTTTTGTTTGTTTTCTTTATTGTTGAAGATTCAATCTCATTTTCGATTGCTTGAGTGGAGTATTTCCCCATTGGCTCAACTTCATTTATTACCCTCTATTACAGAGAGTAATGTTTTTCAAAACGAACTGACAGTGTTGCAAAATTTTACTGATCGCTACCAATATCATGATTTCATCCCGGCGAAGGGCGAATTTCGTTTTGAAA
>NW_027412345.1:0-37899 GCF_047663935.1 Musca autumnalis
CGGTGTACTTTTGTATTGGGAAAGTCGTGCCCGGTGAACTTTTGTATTGGGAAAGTCATGCCCGGTGAACTTTTGTATTGGGAAAGTCATGCCCGGTGAACTTTTGTATTGGGAAAGTCATGCCCGGTGAACTTTTGTATTGGGAAAGTCATCTCCGGTGAACTTTTGTATTGGGAAAGTCATGCCCGGTGAACTTTTGTATTGGGAAAGTCATGCCCGGTGAACTTTTGTATTGGGAAAGTCATGCCCGGTGAACTTTTGTATTGGGAAAGTCATGCCCGGTGAACTTTTGTATTGGGAAAGTCATGCCCGGTGAACTTTTGTATTGGGAAAGTCATGCCCGGTGAACTTTTGTATTGGGAAAAGTCATGCCCGGTGAACTTTTGTATTGGGAAAGTCATGCCCGGTGAACTTTTGTATTGGGAAAGTCATGCCCGGTGAACTTTTGTATTGGGAAAGTCATGCCCGGTGAACTTTTGTATTGGGAAAGTCATGTCCGGTGAACTTTTGTATTGGGAAAGTCATGTCCGGTGAACTTTTGTATTGGGAAAGTCATCTCCGGTGAACTTTTGTATTGGGAAAGTCATCTCCGGTGAACTTTTGTATTGGGAAAGTCATGTCCGGTGAACTTTTGTATGGGAAAAGTCATCTCCGGTGAACTTTTGTATTGGGAAAGTCATGCCCGGTGAACTTTTGTATTGGGAAAGTCATGCCCGGTGAACTTTTGTATTGGGAAAGTCATGCCCGGTGAACTTTTGTATGGGAAAAGTCATCTCCGGTGAACTTTTGTATTGGGAAAGTCATGCCCGGTGAACTTTTGTATTGGGAAAGTCATGCCCGGTGAACTTTTGTATGGGAAAAGTCATCTCCGGTGAACTTTTGTATTGGGAAAGTCATGCCCGGTGAACTTTTGTATTGGGAAAGTCATGCCCGGTGAAATTTTGTATTGGGAAAGTCATGCCCGGTGAACTTTTATATTGGGAAAGTCATGCCCGGTGAACTTTTGTATTGGGAAAGTCATCTCCGGTGAACTTTTGTATGGGAAAAGTCATCTCCGGTGAACTTTTGTATTGGGAAAGTCATCTCCGGTGAACTTTTGTATTGGGAAAGTCATGCCCGGTGAACTTTTGTATTGGGAAAGCCATGCCCGGTGAACTTTTGTATTGGGAAAGTCATCTCCGGTGAACTTTTGTATTGGGAAAGTCATGCCCGGTGAACTTTTATATTGGGAAAGTCATGCCCGGTGTACTTTTGTATTGGGAAAGTCGTACCCGGTGAACTTTTGTATTGGGAAAGTCATGCCCGGTGAACTTTTGTATTGGGAAAGTCATGCCCGGTGAACTTTTGTATTGGGAAAGTCATGCCCGGTGAACTTTTGTATTGGGAAAGTCATCTCCGGTGAACTTTTGTATTGGGAAAGTCATGCCCGGTGAACTTTTGTATTGGGAAAGTCATGCCCGGTGAACTTTTGTATTGGGAAAGTCATGCCCGGTGAACTTTTGTATTGGGAAAGTCATGCCCGGTGAACTTTTGTATTGGGAAAGTCATGCCCGGTGAACTTTTGTATTGGGAAAGTCATGCCCGGTGAACTTTTGTATTGGGAAAGTCATGCCCGGTGAACTTTTGTATTGGGAAAGTCGTGCCCGGTGAACTTTTGTATTGGGAAAGTCATGCCCGGTGAACTTTTGTATTGGGAAAGTCATGCCCGGTGAACTTTTGTATTGGGAAAGTCATGCCCGGTGAACTTTTGTATTGGGAAAGTCATGTCCGGTGAACTTTTGTATTGGGAAAGTCATCTCCGGTGAACTTTTGTATGGGAAAAGTCATCTCCGGTGAACTTTTGTATTGGGAAAGTCATGTCCGGTGAACTTTTGTATGGGAAAAGTCATCTCCGGTGAACTTTTGTATTGGGAAAGTCATGCCCGGTGAACTTTTATATTGGGAAAGTCATGCCCGGTGAACTTTTGTATTGGGAAAGTCATGCCCGGTGAACTTTTGTATGGGAAAAGTCATCTCCGGTGAACTTTTGTATTGGGAAAGTCATGCCCGGTGAACTTTTGTATTGGGAAAGTCATGCCCGGTGAACTTTTGTATTGGGAAAGTCATCTCCGGTGAACTTTTGTATTGGGAAAGTCATGCCCGGTGAACTTTTGTATTGGGAAAGTCATGCCCGGTGAACTTTTGTATTGGGAAAGTCATGCCCGGTGAACTTTTGTATTGGGAAAGTCATGTCCGGTGAACTTTTGTATTGGGAAAGTCATCTCCGGTGAACTTTTGTATGGGAAAAGTCATCTCCGGTGAACTTTTGTATTGGGAAAGTCATGCCCGGTGAACTTTTGTATTGGGAAAGTCATGCCCGGTGAACTTTTGTATTGGGAAAGTCATCTCCGGTGAACTTTTGTATTGGGAAAGTCATCTCCGGTGAACTTTTGTATTGGGAAAGTCATCTCCGGTGAACTTTAGTATTGGGAAAGTCATGCCCGGTGAACTTTTGTATTGGGAAAGTCATGCCCGGTGAACTTTTGTATTGGGAAAGTCATCTCCGGTGAACTTTTGTATTGGGAAAGTCGTGCCCGGTGAACTTTTGTATTGGGAAAGTCATGCCCGGTGAACTTTTGTATTGGGAAAGTCATCTCCGGTGAAGTTTTGTATTGGGAAAGTCATGCCCGGTGAACTTTTGTATTGGGAAAGTCATCTCCGGTGAACTTTTGTATTGGGAAAGTCATGCCCGGTGAACTTTTGTATTGGGAAAGTCATCTCCGGTAAACTTTTGTATGGGAAATGTCATCTCCGGTGAACTTTTGTATTGGGAAAGTCATGCCCGGTGAACTTTTGTATTAAGAAAGTCATGCCCGGTGAACTTTTGTATTGGGAAAGTCATGCCCGGTGAACTTTTGTATTGGGAAAATCATGCCCGGTGAACTTTTGTATTGGGAAAGTCATCTCCGGTGAACTTTTGTATGGGAAAAGTCATCTCCGGTGAACTTTTGTATTGGGAAAGTCATGCCCGGTGAACTTTTGTATTGGGAAAGTCATGCCCGGTGAACTTTTGTATTGGGAAAGTCATGCCCGGTGAACTTTTGTATTGGGAAAGTCATGCCCGGTGAACTTTTGTATTGGAAAAGTCATCTCCGGTGAACTTTTGTATTGGGAAAGTCATCTCCGGTGAACTTTTGTATGGGAAAAGTCATCTCCGGTGAACTTTTGTATTGGGAAAGTCATCTCCGGTGAACTTTTGTATTGGGAAAGTCATGCCCGGTGAACTTTTGTATTGGGAAAGTCATGCCCGGTGAACTTTTATATTGGGAAAGTCATTCCCGGTGAACTTTTGTATTGGGAAAGTCATGCCCGGTGATCTTTTGTATTGGGAAAGTCATGCCCGGTGAACTTTTATATTGGGAAAGTCGTGCCCGGTGAACTTTTGTATTGGGAAAGTCATCTCCGGTGAACTTTTGTATGGGAAAAGTCATCTCCGGTGAACTTTTGTATTGGGAAAGTCATCTCCGGTGAACTTTTGTATTGGGAAAGTCATCTCCGGTGAACTTTTGTATTGGGAATTGGGAAAGTCATCTCCGGTGAACTTTTGTATTGGGAAAGTCATGCCCGGTGAACTTTTGTATTGGGAAAGTCATCTCCGGTGAACTTTTGTATTGGGAAAGTCATCTCCGGTGAACTTTTATATTGGGAAAGTCATGCCCGGTGAACTTTTGTATTGGGAAAGTCATGCCCGGTGAACTTTTGTATTGGGAAAGTCATCTCCGGTGAACTTTTGTATGGGAAAAGTCATCTCCGCCGAACTTTTGTATTGGGAAAGTCATGCCCGGTGAACTTTTATATTGGGAAAGTCATGCCCGGTGAACTTTTGTATTGGGAAAGTCATGCCCGGTGAAATTTTGTATTGAGAAAGTCATGCCCGGTGAACTTTTGTATTGGGAAAGTCATGCCCGGTGAACTTTTGTATTGGGAAAGTCATGCCCGGTGAACTTTTGTATTGGGAAAGTCATGCCCGGTGAACTTTTATATTGGGAAAGTCATGCCCGGTGAACTTTTGTATTGGGAAAATCATGCCCGGTGAACTATTGTATTGGGAAAGTCATGCCCGGTGAACTTTTGTATTGGGAAAGTCATGCCCGGTGAACTTTTGTATTGGGAAGGTCATGCCCGGTGAACTTTTGTATTGGGAAAGTCATGCCCGGTCAACTTTTGTATTGGGAAAGTCATGCCCGGTGCACTTTTGTATTGGGAAAGTCATGCCCGGTGAACTTTTGTATTGGGAAAGTCATGCCCGGTGAACTTTTGTATTGGGAAAGTCATGCCCGGTGAACTTTTGTATTGGGAAAGTCATCTCCGGTGAACTTTTGTATTGGGAAAGTCATGCCCGTTGAACTTTTGTATTGGGAAAGTCATGCCCGGTGAACTTTTGTATTGGGAAAGTCATGCCCGGTGAACTTTTGTATTGGGAAAGTCATGCCCGGTGAACTTTTGTATTGGGAAAGTCATGCCCGGTGAACTTTTGTATTGGGAAAGTCATCTCCGGTGAACTTTTATATTGGGAAAGTCATGCCCGGTGAACTTTTGTATTGGGAAAGTCATCTCCGGTGAACTTTTGTATTGGGAAAGTCATCACCGGTGAACTTTTGTATTGGGAAAGTCATGCCCGGTGAACTTTTGTATTGGGAAAGTCATCTCCGGTGAACTTTTGTATTGGGAAAGTCGTGCCCGGTGAACTTTTGTATTGTGAAAGTCATGCCCGGTGAACTTTTGTATTGGGAAAGTCATGCCCGGTGAACTTTTGTATTGGGAAAGTCATCTCCGGTGAACTTTTGTATTGGGAAAGTCGTGCACGGTGAACTTTTGTATTGGGAAAGTCATGCCCGGTGAACTTTTGTATTGGGAAAGTCATCTCCGGTGAACTTTTGTATTGGGAAAGTCATCTCCGGTGAACTTTTGTATGGGAAAAGTCATCTCCGGTGAACTTTTGTATTGGGAAAGTCATGCCCGGTGAACTTTTATATTGGGAAAATCATGCCCGGTGATCTTTTGTATTGGGAAAGTCATGCCCGGTGAACTTTTGTATTGGGAAAGTCATGCCCGGTGAACTTTTGTATTGGGAAAGTCATGCCCGGTGAACTTTTGTATGGGAAAAGTCATCTCCGGTGAACTTTTGTATTGGGAAAGTCATGCCCGGTGAACTTTTGTATTGGGAAAGTCATGCCCGGTGAACTTTTGTATTGGGAAAGTCATGCCCGGTGAACTTTTGTATTGGGAAAGTCATGCCCGGTGAACTTTTGTATTGGGAAAGTCATCTCCGGTGAACTTTTGTATTGGGAAAGTCATGCCCGGTGAACTTTTGTATTGGGAAAGTCATGCCCGGTGAACTTTTGTATTGGGAAAGTCATGCCCGGTGAACTTTTGTATTGGGAAAGTCATGCCCGGTGAACTTTTGTATTGGGAAAGTCATGCCCGGTGAACTTTTGTATTGGGAAAGTCATGCCCGGTGAACTTTTGTATTGGGAAAGTCATGCCCGGTGAACTTTTGTATTGGGAAAGTCATGCCCGGTTAACTTTTGTATTGGGAAAGTCATGCCCGGTGAACTTTTGTATTGGGAAAGTCATCTCCGGTGAACTTTTGTATTGGGAAAGTCATGCCCGGTGAACTTTTGTATTGGGAAAGTCATGCCCGGTGAACTTTTGTATTGGGAAAGTCATGCCCGGTGAACTTTTGTATTGGGAAAGTCATCTCCGGTGAACTTTTGTATGGGAAAAGTCATCTCCGGTGAACTTTTGTATTGGGAAAGTCATGCCCGGTGAACTTTTGTATTGGGAAAGTCATGCCCGGTGAACTTTTGTATTGGGAAAGTCATGCCCGGTGAACTTTTGTATTGGGAAAGTCATGCCCGGTGAACTTTTGTATTGGGAAAGTCATGCCCGGTGAACTTTTGTATTGGGAAAGTCATCTCCGGTGAACTTTTGTATGGGAAAAGTCATCTCCGGTGAACTTTTGTATTGGGAAAGTCATGCCCGGTGAACTTTTGTATTGGGAAAGTCATGCCCGGTGAACTTTTGTATTGGGAAAGTCATCTCCGGTGAACTTTTGTATGGGAAAAGTCATCTCCGGTGAACTTTTGTATTGGGAAAGTCATCTCCGGTGAACTTTTGTATTGGGAAAGTCATCTCCGGTGAACTTTTGTATTGGGAAAGTCATCTCCGGTGAACTTTTGTATTGGGAAAGTCATGCCCGGTGAACTTTTGTATTAGGAAAGTCGTGCCCGGTGAACTTTTGTATTGGAAAAGTCATGCCCGGTGAACTTTTGTATTGGGAAAGTCATGCCCGGTGAACTTTTGTATTGGGAAAGTCATGCCCGGTGAACTTTTATATTGGGAAAGTCATGCCCGGTGAACTTTTGTATTGGGAAAGTCATGCCCGGTGAACTTTTGTATTGGGAAAGTCATGCCCGGTGAACTTTTGTATTGGGAAAGTCATGCCCGGTGAACTTTTGTATTGGGAAAGTCATCTCCGGTGAACTTTTGTATTGGGAAAGTCATCTCCCGTGAACTTTTGTATGGGAAAAGTCATCTCCGGTGAACTTTTGTATGGGAAAAGTCATCTCCGGTGAACTTTTGTATTGGGAAAGTCATGCCCGGTGAACTTTTGTATTGGGAAAGTCATCTCCGGTGAACTTTTGTATTGGGAAAGTCATGCCCGGTGAACTTTTGTATTGGGAAAGCCATGCCCGGTGAACTTTTGTATTGGGAAAGTCATCTCCGGTGAACTTTTGTATTGGGAAAGTCATGCCCGGTGAACTTTTATATTGGGAAAGTCATGCCCGGTGAACTTTTGTATTGGGAAAGTCATCTCCGGTGAACTTTTGTATGGGAAAAGTCATCTCCGGTGAACTTTTGTATTGGGAAAGTCATCTCCGGTGAACTTTTGTATTGGGAAAGTCATCTCCGGTGAACTTTTGTATGGGAAAAGTCATCTCCGGTGAACTTTTGTATTGGGAAAGTCATGCCCGGTGAACTTTTGTATTGGGAAAGTCATCTCCGGTGAACTTTTGTGTTGGGAATTGGGAAAGTCATCTCCGGTGAACTTTTGTATTGGGAAAGTCATGCCCGGTGAACTTTTGTATTGGGAAAGTCATGCCCGGTGAACTTTTGTATTGGGAAAGTCATCTCCGGTGAACTTTTGTATTGGGAAAGTCATCTCCGGTGAACTTTTGTATGGGAAAAGTCATCTCCGGTGAACTTTTGTATTGGGAAAGTCATCTCCGGTGAACTTTTGTATGGGAAAAGTCATCTCCGGTGAACTTTTGTATTGGGAAAGTCATGCCCGGTGAACTTTTGTATTGGGAAAGTCATGCCCGGTGAACTTTTGTATTGGGAAAGTCATCTCCGGTGAACTTTTGTATTGGGAAAGTCATGCCCGGTGAACTTTTGTATTGGGAAAGTCATGCCCGGTGAACTTTTGTATTGGGAAAGTCATGCCCGGTGAACTTTTGTATTGGGAAAGTCATCTCCGCTGAACTTTTGTATTGGGAAAGTCATGCCCGGTGAACTTTTATATTGGGAAAGTCATGCCCGGTGAACTTTTGTATTGGGAAAGTCATGCCCGGTGAACTTTTGTCATGCCCGGTGAACTTTTGTATTGGGAAAGTCATGCCGGGTGAACTTTTGTATTTGGAAAGTCATGCCCGTTGAACTTTTGTATTGGGAAAGTCATGCCCGGTGAACTTTTATATTGGGAAAGTCATGCCCGGTGAATTTTTGTATTGGGAAAGTCATGCCCGGTGAACTTTTGTATTGGGAAAGTCATCTCCGGTGAACTTTTGTATGGGAAAAGTCATCTCCGGTGAACTTTTGTATTGGGAAAGTCATCTCCGGTGAACTTTTGTATTGGGAAAGTCATCTCCGGTGAACTTTTGTATGGGAAAAGTCATCTCCGGTGAACTTTTGTATGGGAAAAGTCATCTCCGGTGAACTTTTGTATTGGGAAAGTCATCTCCGGTGAACTTTTGTATTGGGAAAGTCATCTCCGGTGAACTTTTGTATGAGAAAAGTCATCTCCGGTGAACTTTTGTATTGGGAAAGTCATGCCCGGTGAACTTTTGTATTGGGAAAGTCATGCCCGGTGAACTTTTATATTGTGAAAGTCATGCCCGGTGAACTTTTGTATTGGGAAAGTCGTGCCCGGTGAACTTTTGTATTGGGAAAGTCATCTCCGGTGAACTTTTGTATTGGGAAAGTCATGCCCGGTGAACTTTTGTATTGGGAAAGTCATGCCCGGTGAACTTTTGTATTGGGAAAGTCATGCCCGGTGAACTTTTATATTGGGAAAGTCATGCCCGGTGAACTTTTGTATTGGGAAAGTCATGCCCGGTGAACTTTTGTATTGGGAAAGTCATCTCCGGTGAACTTTTGTATTGGGAAAGTCATCTCCGGTGAACTTTTGTATGGGAAAAGTCATCTCCGGTGAACTTTTGTATTGGGAAAGTCATCTCCGGTGAACTTTTGTATTGGGAAAGTCATGCCTGGTGAACTTTTGTATTGAGAAAGTCATGCCCGGTGAACTTTTGTATTGGGAAAGTCATCTCCGGTGAACTTTTGTATTGGGAAAGTCGTGCCCGGTGAACTTTTGTATTGGGAAAGTCATGCCCGGTGAACTTTTGTATTGGGAAAGTCATGCCCGGTGAACTTATGTATTGGGAAAGTCATGCCCGGTGAACTTTTGTATTGGGAAAGTCGTGCCCGGTGAACTTTTGTATTGGGAAAGTCATGCCCGGTGAACTTTTATATTGGGAAAGTCATGCCCGGTGAACTTTTGTATTGGGAAAGTCATGCCCGGTGAACTTTTGTATTGGGAAAGTCATCTCCGGTGAACTTTTGTATTGGGAAAGTCATCTCCGGTGAACTTTTGTATTGGAAAAGTCATCTCCGGTGAACTTTTGTATTGGGAAAGTCATGCCCGGTGAACTTTTGTATTGGGATAGTCATCTCCGGTGAACTTTTGTATTGGGAAAGTCATCTCCGGTGAACTTTTGTATTGGGAAAGTCATCTCCGGTGAACTTTTGTATGGGAAAAGTCATCTCCGGTGAACTTTTGTACTGGGAAAGTCATGCCCGGTGAACTTATGTATGGGAAAAGTCATCTCCGGTGAACTTTTGTATTGGGAAAGTCATGCCCGGTGAACTTTTATATTGGGAAAGTCATGCCCGGTGAACTTTTGTATTGGGAAAATCATGCCCGGTGAACTATTGTATTGGGAAAGTCATGCCCGGTGAACTTTTGTATTGGGAAAGTCATGCCCGGTGAACTTTTGTATTGGGAAAGTCATGCCCGGTGAACTTTTGTATTGGGAAAGTCATCTCCGGTGAACTTTTGTATGGGAAAAGTCATCTCCGGTGAACTTTTGTATTGGGAAAGTCATGCCCGGTGAACTTTTATATTGGGAAAGTCATGCCCGGTGAACTTTTGTATTGGGAAAATCATGCCCGGTGAACTTTTGTATTGGGAAAGTCATCTCCGGTGAACTTTTGTATGGGAAATGTCATCTCCGGTGAACTTTTGTATTGGGAAAGTCATGCCCGGTGAACTTTTGTATTGGGAAAGTCATGACCGGTGAACTTTTGTATTGGGAAAGTCATCTCCGGTGAACTTTTGTATTGGGAAAGTCATATCCGGTGAACTTTTGTATTGGGAAAGTCATGCCCGGTGAACTTTTATATTGGGAAAGTCATGCCCGGCGAACTTTTGTATTGGGAAAGTCATGCCCGGTGAACTTTTGTATTGGGAAAGTCATGCCCGGTGAACTTTTGTATTGGGAAAGTCATGCCCGGTGAACTTTTGTATTGGGAAAGTCTTCTCCGGTGAACTTTTGTATTGGGAAAGTCATCTCCGGTGAACTTTTGTATTGGGAAAGTCGTGCCCGGTGAACTTTTGTATTGGGAAAGTCATGCCCGGCGAACTTTTGTATTGGGAAAGTCATGCCCGGTGAACTTTTGTATTGGGAAAGTCATGCCCGGTGAACTTTTGTATTGGGAAAGTCATGCCCGGTGAACTTTTGTATTGGGAAAGTCATCTCCGGTGAACTTTTGTATGGGAAAAATCATCTCCGGTGAACTTTTGTATTGGGAAAGTCATGCCCGGTGAACTTTTGTATTGGGAAAGTCATCTCCGGTGAACTTTTGTATGGGAAAAGTCATCTCCGGTGAACTTTTGTCTTGGGAAAGTCATCTCCGGTGAACTTTTGTATTGGGAAAGTCATGCCCGGTGAACTTTTGTATTGGGAAAGTCGTGCCCGGTGAACTTTTGTATTGGGAAAGTCATGCCCGGTGAACTTTTGTATAGGGAAAGTCATGCCCGGTGAACTTTTGTATTGGGAAAGTCATGCCCGGTGAACTTTTGTATTGGGAAAGTCGTGCCCGGTGAACTTTTGTATTGGGAAAGTCATGCCCGGTGAACTTTTATATTGGGAAAGTCATGCACGGTGAACTTTTGTATTGGGAAAGTCATGCCCGGTGAACTTTTGTATTGGGAAAGTCATCTCCGGTGTACTTTTGTATTGGGAAAGTCATCTCCGGTGAACTTTTGTATGGGAAAAGTCATCTCCGGTGAACTTTTGTATTGGGAAAGTCATGCCCGGTGAACTTTTGTATTGGGAAAGTCATCTCCGGTGAACTTTTGTATTGGGAAAGTCATCTCCGGTGAACTTTTGTATTGGGAAAGTCATCTCCGGTGAACTTTTGTATGGGAAAAGTCATCTCCGGTGAACTTTTGTATTGGGAATGTCATGCCCGGTGAACTTTTGTATGGGAAAAGTCATCTCCGGTGAACTTTTGTATTGGGAAAGTCATGCCCGGTGAACTTTTATATTGGGAAAGTCATGCCCGGTGAACTTTTGTATTGGGAAAATCATGCCCGGTGAACTATTGTATTGGAAAAGTCATGCCCGGTGAACTTTTGTATTGGGAAAGTCATGCCCGGTGAACTTTTGTATTGGGAAAGTCATGCCCGGTGAACTTTTGTATTGGGAAAGTCATCTCCGGTGAACTTTTGTATGGGAAAAGTCATCTCCGGTGAACTTTTGTATTGGGAAAGTCATGCCCGGTGAACTTTTATATTGGGAAAGTCATGCCCGGTGAACTTTTGTATTGGGAAAATCATGCCCGGTGAACTTTTGTATTGGGAAAGTCATCTCCGGTGAACTTTTGTATGGGAAATGTCATCTCCGGTGAACTTTAGTATTGGGAAAGTCATGCCCGGTGAACTTTTGTATTGGGAAAGTCATGCCCGGTGAACTTTTGTATTGGGAAAGTCATCTCCGGTGAACTTTTGTATTGGGAAAGTCATATCCGGTGAACTTTTGTATTGGGAAAGTCATGCCCGGTGAACTTTTATATTGTGAAAGTCATGCCCGGTGAACTTTTGTATTGGGAAAGTCATGCCCGGTGAACTTTTGTATTGGGAAAGTCATGCCCGGTGAACTTTTATATTGGGAAAGTCATGCCCGGCGAACTTTTGTATTGGGAAAGTCATCTCCGGTGAACTTTTGTATTGGGAAAGTCATCTCCGGTGAACTTTTGTATTGGGAAAGTCATATCCGGTGAACTTTTGTATTGGGAAAGTCATGCCCGGTGAACTTTTGTATTGGGAAAGTCATATCCGGTGAAGTTTTATATTGGGAAAGTCGTGCCCGGTGAACTTTTGTATTGGGAAAGTCATGCCCGGCGAACTTTTGTATTGGGAAAGTCATGCCCGGTGAACTTTTGTATTGGGAAAGTCATGCCCGGTGAACTTTTGTATTGGGAAAGTCATGCCCGGTGAACTTTTGTATTGGGAAAGTCATCTCCGGTGAACTTTTGTATGGGAAAAGTCATCTCCGGTGAACTTTTGTATTGGGAAAGTCATGCCCGGTGAACTTTTGTATTGGGAAAGTCATGCCCGGTGAACTTTTGTATTGGGAAAGTCATGCCCGGTGAACTTTTGTATGGGAAAAGTCATCTCCGGTGAACTTTTGTATTGGGAAAGTCATCTCCGGTGAACTTTTGTATTGGGAAAGTCATCTCCGGTGAACTTTTGTATGGGAAAAGTCATCTCCGGTGAACTTTTGTATTGGGAAAGTCATCTCCGGTGAACTTTTGTATTGGGAAAGTCATGCCCGGTGAACTTTTGTATTGGGAAAGTCGTGCCCGGTGAACTTTTGTATTGGAAAAGTCATGCCCAGTGAACTTTTGTATTGGGAAAGTCATGCCCGGTGAACTTTTGTATTGGGAAAGTCATGCCCGGTGAACTTTTATATTGGGAAAGTCATGCCCGGTGAACTTTTGTATTGGGAAAGTCATGCCCGGTGAACTTTTGTATTGGGAAAGTCATGCCCGGTGAACTTTTGTATTGGGAAAGTCATGCCCGGTGAACTTTTGTATTGGGAAAGTCATCTCCGGTGAACTTTTGTATTGGGAAAGTCATCTCCGGTGAACTTTTGTATTGGGAAAGTCATCTCCGGTGAACTTTTGTATGGGAAAAGTCATCTCCGGTGAACTTTTGTATAGGGAAAGTGATGCCCGGTGAACTTTTGTATTGGGAAAGTCATCTCCGGTGAACTTTTGTATTGGGAAAGTCATGCCCGTTGAACTTTTGTATTGGGAAAGCCATGCCCGGTGAACTTTTGTATTGGGAAAGTCATCTCCGGTGAACTTTTGTATTGGGAAAGTCATGCCCGGTGAACTTTTATATTGGGAAAGTCATGCCCGGTGAACTTTTGTATTGGGAAAGTCATCTCCGGTGAACTTTTGTATGGGAAAAGTCATCTCCGGTGAACTTTTGTATTGGGAAAGTCATCTCCGGTGAACTTTTGTATTGGGAAAGTCATGCCCGGTGAACTTTTGTATTGGGAAAGTCATGCCCGGTGAACTTTTATATTGGGAAAGTCATGCCCGGTGAACTTTTGTATTGGGAAAGTCATCTCCGGTGAACTTTTGTATGGGAAAAATCATCTCCGGTGAACTTTTGTATTGGGAAAGTGATGCCCGGTGAACTTTTGTATTGGGAAAGTCATCTCCGGTGAACTTTTGTATTGGGAAAGTCATGCCCGGTGAACTTTTGTATTGGGAAAGCCATGCCCGGTGAACTTTTGTATTGGGAAAGTCATCTCCGGTGAACTTTTGTATTGGGAAAGTCATGCCCGGTGAACTTTTATATTGGGAAAGTCATGCCCGGTGAACTTTTGTATTGGGAAAGTCATCTCCGGTGAACTTTCGTATTGGGAAAGTCATCTCCGGTGAACTTTTGTATGGGAAAAGTCATCTCCGGTGAACCTTTGTATTGGGAAAGTCATGCCCGGTGAACTTTTGTATTGGGAAAGTCATCTCCGGTGAACTTTTGTATTGGGAAAGTCGTGCCCGGTAAACATTTGTATTGGGAAAGTCATCTCCGGTGAACTTTTGTATGGGAAAAGTCACCTCCGGTGAACTTTTGTATTGGGAAAGTCATGCCCGGTGAACTTTTGTATTGGGAAAGTCATGCCCGGTGAACTTTTGTATTGGGAAAGTCATGCCCGGTGAACTTTTGTATTGGGAAAGTCATGCCCGGTGAACTTTTGTATTGGGAAAGTCATGCCCGGTGAACTTTTGTATTGGGAAAGTCATGCCCGGTGAAGTTTTGTATTGGGAAAGTTATGCCCGGTGAACTTTTGTATTGGGAAAGTCATGCCCGGTGAACTTTTGTATTGGGAAAGTCATCTCCGGTGAACTTTTGTATGGGAAAAGTCATCTCCGGTGAACTTCTGTATTGGGAAAGTCATGCCCGGTGAACTTTTGTATTGGGAAAGTCATGTCCGGTGAACTTTTGTATTGGGAAAGTCATCTCCGGTGAACTTTTGTATGGGAAAAGTCATCTCCGGTGAACTTTTGTATTGGGAAAGTCATGCCCGGTGAACTTTTGTATTGGGAAAGTCATGCCCGGTGAACTTTTGTATTGGGAAAGTCATGCCCGGTGAACTTTTGTATTGGGAAAATCATGCCCGGTGAACTTTTGTATTGGGAAAGTCATGCCCGGTAAACTTTTGTATTGGGAAAGTCATGCCCGGTGAACTTTTGTATTGGGAAAGTCATGCCCGGTGAACTTTTGTATTGGGAAAGTCATCTCCGGTGAACTTTTGTATGGGAAAAGTCATCTCCGGTGAACTTTTGTATTGGGAAAGTCATCTCCGGTGAACTTTTGTATTGGGAAAGTCATCTCCGGTGAACTTTTGTATGGGAAAAGTCATCTCCGGTGAACTTTTGTATTGGGAAAGTCATCTCCGGTGAACTTTTGTATTGGGAAAGTCATGCCCGGTGAACTTTTGTTTTGGCAAAGTCGTGCCCGGTGAACTTTTGTATTGGAAAAGTCATGCCCAGTGAACTTTTGTATTGGGAAAGTCATGCCCGGTGAACTTTTGTATTGGGAAAGTCATGCCCGGTGAACTTTTATATTGGGAAAGTCATGCCCGGTGAACTTTTGTATTGGGAAAGTCATGCCCGGTGAACTTTTGTATTGGGAAAGTCATGCCCGGTGAACTTTTGTATTGGGAAAGTCATGCCCGGTGAACTTTTGTATTGGGAAAGTCATCTCCGGTGAACTTTTGTATTGGGAAAGTCATCTCCGGTGAACTTTTGTATTGGGAAAGTCATCTCCGGTGAACTTTTGTATGGGAAAAGTCATCTCCGGTGAACTTTTGTA
The DNA here is from genome assembly GCF_047663935.1 of Musca autumnalis. NCBI lineage: Eukaryota > Metazoa > Arthropoda > Insecta > Diptera > Muscidae > Musca > Musca autumnalis. The sequence goes on from NW_027412345.1 coordinate 14,714, forward strand.
TAGGGAAAGTGATGCCCGGTGAACTTTTGTATTGGGAAAGTCATCTCCGGTGAACTTTTGTATTGGGAAAGTCATGCCCGTTGAACTTTTGTATTGGGAAAGCCATGCCCGGTGAACTTTTGTATTGGGAAAGTCATCTCCGGTGAACTTTTGTATTGGGAAAGTCATGCCCGGTGATCTTTTATATTGGGAAAGTCATGCCCGGTGAACTTTTGTATTGGGAAAGTCATCTCCGGTGAACTTTTGTATGGGAAAAGTCATCTCCGGTGAACTTTTGTATTGGGAAAGTCATCTCCGGTGAACTTTTGTATTGGGAAAGTCATGCCCGGTGAACTTTTGTATTGGGAAAGTCATGCCCGGTGAACTTTTATATTGGGAAAGTCATGCCCGGTGAACTTTTGTATTGGGAAAGTCATCTCCGGTGAACTTTTGTATGGGAAAAGCCATCTCCGGTGAACTTTTGTATTGGGAAAGTGATGCCCGGTGAACTTTTGTATTGGGAAAGTCATCTCCGGTGAACTTTTGTATTGGGAAAGTCATGCCCGGTGAACTTTTGTATTGGGAAAGCCATGCCCGGTGAACTTTTGTATTGGGAAAGTCATCTCCGGTGAACTTTTGTATTGGGAAAGTCATGCCCGGTGAACTTTTATATTGGGAAAGTCATGCCCGGTGAACTTTTGTATTGGGAAAGTCATCTCCGGTGAACTTTTGTATTGGGAAAGTCATCTCCGGTGAACTTTTGTATGGGAAAAGTCATCTCCGGTGAACCTTTGTATTGGGAAAGTCATGCCCGGTGAACTTTTGTATTGGGAAAGTCATCTCCGGTGAACTTTTGTATTGGGAAAGTCGTGCCCGGTAAACATTTGTATTGGGAAAGTCATCTCCGGTGAACTTTTGTATGGGAAAAGTCACCTCCGGTGAACTTTTGTATTGGGAAAGTCATGCCCGGTGAACTTTTGTATTGGGAAAGTCATGCCCGGTGAACTTTTGTATTGGGAAAGTCATGCCCGGTGAACTTTTGTATTGGGAAAGTCATGCCCGGTGAACTTTTGTATTGGGAAAGTCATGCCCGGTGAACTTTTGTATTGGGAAAGTCATGCCCGGTGAAGTTTTGTATTGGGAAAGTTATGCCCGGTGAACTTTTGTATTGGTAAAGTCATGCCCGGTGAACTTTTGTATTGGGAAAGTCATCTCCGGTGAACTTTTGTATGGGAAAAGTCATCTCCGGTGAACTTTTGTATTGGGAAAGTCATGCCCGGTGAACTTTTGTATTGGGAAAGTCATGTCCGGTGAACTTTTGTATTGGGAAAGTCATCTCCGGTGAACTTTTGTATGGGAAAAGTCATCTCCGGTGAACTTTTGTATTGGGAAAGTCATGCCCGGTGAAATTTTGTATTGGGAAAGTCATGCCCGGTGAAATTTTGTATTGGGAAAGTCATGCCCGGTGAAATTTTGTATTGGGAAAGTCATGCCCGGTGAACTTTTGTATTGGGAAAGTCATGCCCGGTAAACTTTTGTATTGGGAAAGTCATGCCCGGTGAACTTTTGTATTGGGAAAGTCGTGCCCGGTGAACTTTTGTATTGGGAAAGTCATGCCCGGTGAACATTTGTATTGGGAAAGTCATCTCCGGTGAACTTTTGTATTGGGAAAGTCATCTCCGGTGAACTTTTGTATGGGAAAAGTCATCTGCGGTGAACTTTTGTATTGGGAAAGTCATCTCCGGTGAGCTTTTGTATGGGAAAAGTCATCTCCGGTGAACTTTTGTATTGGGAAAGTCATGCCCGGTGAACTTTTGTATTGGGAAAGTCATGTCCGGTGAACTTTTGTATTGGGAAAGTCATGCCCGGTGAACTTTTGTATTGGGAAAGTCATGCCCGGTGAACTTTTGTATTGGGAAAGTCATGCCCGGTGAACTTTTGTATTGGGAAAGTCATGCCCGGTGAACTTTTGTATTGGGAAAGTCGTGCCCGGTGAACTTTTGTATTGGGAAAGTCATGCCCAGTGAACTTTTGTATTGGGAAAGTCATCTCCGGTGAACTTTTGTATTGGAAAAGTCATCTCCGGTGAACTTTTGTATGGGAAAAGTCATCTCCGGTGAAATTTTGTATTGGGAAAGTCATGCCCGGTGAACTTTTATATTGGGAAAGTCATGCCCGGTGAACTTTTGTATTGGGAAAGTCATGCCCGGTGAACTTTTGTATTGGGAAAGTCATGCCCGGTGAACTTTTGTATTGGGAAAGTCATTCCCGGTGAACTTTTGTATTGGGAAAGTCATGCCCGGTGAACTTTTGTATTGGGAAAGTCATGCCCGGTGAACTTTTGTATTGGGAAAGTCATCTCCGGTGAACTTTTGTATTGGGAAAGTCATCTCCGGTGAACTTTTGTATTGGGAAAGTCATGCCCGGTGAACTTTTGTATTGGGAAAGTCATGCCCGGTGAACTTTTGTATTGGGAAAGTCATCTCCGGTGAACTTTTGTATTGGGAAAGTGGTGCCCGGTGAACTTTTGTATTGGGAAAGTCATGCCCGGTGAACTTTTGTATTGGGAAAGTCATCTCCGGTGAACTTTTGTATTGGGAAAGTCATGCCCGGTGAACTTTTGTATTGGGAAAGTCATGCCCGGTGAACTTTTGTATTGGGAAAGTCATGCCCGGTGAACTTTTGTATTGGGAAAGTCATGCCCGGTGAACTTTTGTATTGGGAAAGTCATGCCCGGTGAACTTTTGTATTGGGAAAGTCATCTCCGGTGAACTTTTGTATTGGGAAAGTCGTGCCCGGTGAACTTTTGTATTGGGAAAGTCATCTCCGGTGAACTTTTGTATGGGAAAAGTCATCTCCGGTGAACTTTTGTATTGGGAAAGTCATGCCCGGTGAACTTTTGTATTGGGAAAGTCATGCCCGGTGAACTTTTGTATTGGGAAAGTCATCTCCGGTGAACTTTTGTATTTTGAAAGTCATCTCCGGTGAACTTTTGTATGGGAAAAGTCATCTCCGGTAAACTTTTGTATTGGGAAAGTCATGCCAGGTGAACTTTTATATTGGGAAAGTCATGCCCGGTGAACTTTTGTATTGGGAAAGTCATGCCCGGTGAACTTTTGTATTGGGAAGTCATCTCCGGTGAACTTTTGTATTGGGAAAGTCATCTCCGGTGAACTTTTGTATGGGAAAAGTCATCTCCGGTAAACTTTTGTATTGGGAAAGTCATGCCCGGTGAACTTTTGTATTGGGAAAGTCATCTCCGGTGAACTTTTGTATTGGGAAGTCATCTCCGGTGAACTTTTGTATTGGGAAAGTCATCTCCGGTGAACTTTTGTATGGGAAAAGTCATCTCCGGTGAACTTTTGTATTGGGAAAGTCATGCCCGGTGAACTTTTGTATTGGGAAAGTCATGCCCGGTGAACTTTTGTATTGGGAAAGTCATGCCCGGTGAACTTTTGTATTGGGAAAGTCATGCGCGGTGAACTTTTGTATTGGAAAAGTCATGCCCGGTGAACTTTTGTATTGGGAAAGTCATCTCCGGTGAACTTTTGTATGGGAAAAGTCATCTCCGGTGAACTTTTGTATTGGGAAAGTCATCTCCGGTGAACTTTTGTATTGGGAAAGTCATCTCCGGTGAACTTTTGTATTGGGAAAGTCGTGCCCGGTGAACTTTTGTATTGGGAAAGTCATGCCCGGTGAACTTTTGTATTGGGAAAGTCATCTCCGGTGAACTTTTGTATTGGGAAAGTCATGCCCGGTGAACTTTTGTATTGGGAAAGTCATGCCCGGTGAACTTTTGTATTGGGAAAGTCATGCCCGGTGAACTTTTGTATTGGGAAAGTCATGCCCGGTGAACTTTTATATTGGGAAAGTCATCTCCGGTGAACTTTTGTATTGGGAAAGTCATCTCCGGTGAACTTTTGTATTGGGAAAGTCATGCCCGGTGAACTTTTGTATTGGGAAAGTCATGCCCGGTGAACTTTTATATTGGGAAAGTCATGCCCGGTGAACTTTTGTATTGGGAAAGTCATCTCCGGTGAACTTTTGTATGGGAAAAGTCATCTCCGGTGAACTTTTGTATGGGAAAAGTCATCTCCGGTGAACTTTTGTATTGGGAAAGTCATGCCCGGTGAACTTTTGTATTGGGAAAGTCATGCCCGGTGAACTTTTGTATTGGGAAAGTCATGCCCGGTGAACTTTTGTATTGGGAAAGTCATGCCCGGTGAACTTTTGTATTGGGAAGTCATCTCCGGTGAACTTTTGTATTGGGAAAGTCATCTCCGGTGAACTTTTGTATTGGGAAAGTCATCTCCGGTGAACTTTTGTATGGGAAAAGTCATCTCCGGTGAACTTTTGTATTGGGAAAGTCATGCCCGGTGAACTTTTGTATTGGGAAAATCATGCCCGGTGAACTTTTGTATTGGGAAAGTCATCTCCGGTGAACTTTTGTATGGGAAAAGTCATCTCCGGTGAACTTCTGTATTGGGAAAGTCATGCCCGGTGAACTTTTGTATTGGGAAAGTCATGTCCGGTGAACTTTTGTATTGGGAAAGTCATCTCCGGTGAACTTTTGTATGGGAAAAGTCATCTCCGGTGAACTTTTGTATTGGGAAAGTCATGCCCGGTGAACTTTTGTATTGGGAAAGTCATGCCCGGTGAACTTTTGTATTGGGAAAGTCATGCCCGGTGAACTTTTGTATTGGGAAAATCATGCCCGGTGAACTTTTGTATTGGGAAAGTCATGCCCGGTAAACTTTTGTATTGGGAAAGTCATGCCCGGTGAACTTTTGTATTGGGAAAGTCATGCCCGGTGAACTTTTGTATTGGGAAAGTCATCTCCGGTGAACTTTTGTATGGGAAAAGTCATCTCCGGTGAACTTTTGTATTGGGAAAGTCATCTCCGGTGAACTTTTGTATTGGGAAAGTCATCTCCGGTGAACTTTTGTATGGGAAAAGTCATCTCCGGTGAACTTTTGTATTGGGAAAGTCATCTCCGGTGAACTTTTGTATTGGGAAAGTCATGCCCGGTGAACTTTTGTTTTGGGAAAGTCGTGCCCGGTGAACTTTTGTATTGGAAAAGTCATGCCCAGTGAACTTTTGTATTGGGAAAGTCATGCCCGGTGAACTTTTGTATTGGGAAAGTCATGCCCGGTGAACTTTTATATTGGGAAAGTCATGCCCGGTGAACTTTTGTATTGGGAAAGTCATGCCCGGTGAACTTTTGTATTGGGAAAGTCATGCCCGGTGAACTTTTGTATTGGGAAAGTCATGCCCGGTGAACTTTTGTATTGGGAAAGTCATCTCCGGTGAACTTTTGTATTGGGAAAGTCATCTCCGGTGAACTTTTGTATTGGGAAAGTCATCTCCGGTGAACTTTTGTATGGGAAAAGTCATCTCCGGTGAACTTTTGTATAGGGAAAGTGATGCCCGGTGAACTTTTGTATTGGGAAAGTCATCTCCGGTGAACTTTTGTATTGGGAAAGTCATGCCCGTTGAACTTTTGTATTGGGAAAGCCATGCCCGGTGAACTTTTGTATTGGGAAAGTCATCTCCGGTGAACTTTTGTATTGGGAAAGTCATGCCCGGTGAACTTTTATATTGGGAAAGTCATGCCCGGTGAACTTTTGTATTGGGAAAGTCATCTCCGGTGAACTTTTGTATGGGAAAAGTCATCTCCGGTGAACTTTTGTATTGGGAAAGTCATCTCCGGTGAACTTTTGTATTGGGAAAGTCATGCCCGGTGAACTTTTGTATTGGGAAAGTCATGCCCGGTGAACTTTTATATTGGGAAAGTCATGCCCGGTGAACTTTTGTATTGGGAAAGTCATCTCCGGTGAACTTTTGTATGGGAAAAGCCATCTCCGGTGAACTTTTGTATTGGGAAAGTGATGCCCGGTGAACTTTTGTATTGGGAAAGTCATCTCCGGTGAACTTTTGTATTGGGAAAGTCATGCCCGGTGAACTTTTGTATTGGGAAAGCCATGCCCGGTGAACTTTTGTATTGGGAAAGTCATCTCCGGTGAACTTTTGTATTGGGAAAGTCATGCCCGGTGAACTTTTATATTGGGAAAGTCATGCCCGGTGAACTTTTGTATTGGGAAAGTCATCTCCGGTGAACTTTTGTATTGGGAAAGTCATCTCCGGTGAACTTTTGTATGGGAAAAGTCATCTCCGGTGAACCTTTGTATTGGGAAAGTCATGCCCGGTGAACTTTTGTATTGGGAAAGTCATCTCCGGTGAACTTTTGTATTGGGAAAGTCGTGCCCGGTAAACATTTGTATTGGGAAAGTCATCTCCGGTGAACTTTTGTATGGGAAAAGTCACCTCCGGTGAACTTTTGTATTGGGAAAGTCATGCCCGGTGAACTTTTGTATTGGGAAAGTCATGCCCGGTGAACTTTTGTATTGGGAAAGTCATGCCCGGTGAACTTTTGTATTGGGAAAGTCATGCCCGGTGAACTTTTGTATTGGGAAAGTCATGCCCGGTGAACTTTTGTATTGGGAAAGTCATGCCCGGTGAAGTTTTGTATTGGGAAAGTTATGCCCGGTGAACTTTTGTATTGGTAAAGTCATGCCCGGTGAACTTTTGTATTGGGAAAGTCATCTCCGGTGAACTTTTGTATGGGAAAAGTCATCTCCGGTGAACTTCTGTATTGGGAAAGTCATGCCCGGTGAACTTTTGTATTGGGAAAGTCATGTCCGGTGAACTTTTGTATTGGGAAAGTCATCTCCGGTGAACTTTTGTATGGGAAAAGTCATCTCCGGTGAACTTTTGTATTGGGAAAGTCATGCCCGGTGAACTTTTGTATTGGGAAAGTCATGCCCAGTGAACTTTTGTATTGGGAAAGTCATGCCCGGTGAACTTTTGTATTGGGAAAGTCATGCCCGGTGAACTTTTATATTGGGAAAGTCATGCCCGGTGAACTTTTGTATTGGGAAAGTCATGCCCGGTGAACTTTTGTATTGGGAAAGTCATGCCCGGTGAACTTTTGTATTGGGAAAGTCATGCCCGGTGAACTTTTGTATTGGGAAAGTCATCTCCGGTGAACTTTTGTATTGGGAAAGTCATCTCCGGTGAACTTTTGTATTGGGAAAGTCATCTCCGGTGAACTTTTGTATGGGAAAAGTCATCTCCGGTGAACTTTTGTATAGGGAAAGTGATGCCCGGTGAACTTTTGTATTGGGAAAGTCATCTCCGGTGAACTTTTGTATTGGGAAAGTCATGCCCGTTGAACTTTTGTATTGGGAAAGCCATGCCCGGTGAACTTTTGTATTGGGAAAGTCATCTCCGGTGAACTTTTGTATTGGGAAAGTCATGCCCGGTGAACTTTTATATTGGGAAAGTCATGCCCGGTGAACTTTTGTATTGGGAAAGTCATCTCCGGTGAACTTTTGTATGGGAAAAGTCATCTCCGGTGAACTTTTGTATTGGGAAAGTCATCTCCGGTGAACTTTTGTATTGGGAAAGTCATGCCCGGTGAACTTTTGTATTGGGAAAGTCATGCCCGGTGAACTTTTATATTGGGAAAGTCATGCCCGGTGAACTTTTGTATTGGGAAAGTCATCTCCGGTGAACTTTTGTATGGGAAAAGCCATCTCCGGTGAACTTTTGTATTGGGAAAGTGATGCCCGGTGAACTTTTGTATTGGGAAAGTCATCTCCGGTGAACTTTTGTATTGGGAAAGTCATGCCCGGTGAACTTTTGTATTGGGAAAGCCATGCCCGGTGAACTTTTGTATTGGGAAAGTCATCTCCGGTGAACTTTTGTATTGGGAAAGTCATGCCCGGTGAACTTTTATATTGGGAAAGTCATGCCCGGTGAACTTTTGTATTGGGAAAGTCATCTCCGGTGAACTTTTGTATTGGGAAAGTCATCTCCGGTGAACTTTTGTATGGGAAAAGTCATCTCCGGTGAACCTTTGTATTGGGAAAGTCATGCCCGGTGAACTTTTGTATTGGGAAAGTCATCTCCGGTGAACTTTTGTATTGGGAAAGTCGTGCCCGGTAAACATTTGTATTGGGAAAGTCATCTCCGGTGAACTTTTGTATGGGAAAAGTCACCTCCGGTGAACTTTTGTATTGGGAAAGTCATGCCCGGTGAACTTTTGTATTGGGAAAGTCATGCCCGGTGAACTTTTGTATTGGGAAAGTCATGCCCGGTGAACTTTTGTATTGGGAAAGTCATGCCCGGTGAACTTTTGTATTGGGAAAGTCATGCCCGGTGAACTTTTGTATTGGGAAAGTCATGCCCGGTGAAGTTTTGTATTGGGAAAGTTATGCCCGGTGAACTTTTGTATTGGTAAAGTCATGCCCGGTGAACTTTTGTATTGGGAAAGTCATCTCCGGTGAACTTTTGTATGGGAAAAGTCATCTCCGGTGAACTTCTGTATTGGGAAAGTCATGCCCGGTGAACTTTTGTATTGGGAAAGTCATGTCCGGTGAACTTTTGTATTGGGAAAGTCATCTCCGGTGAACTTTTGTATGGGAAAAGTCATCTCCGGTGAACTTTTGTATTGGGAAAGTCATGCCCGGTGAACTTTTGTATTGGGAAAGTCATGCCCGGTGAAATTTTGTATTGGGAAAGTCATGCCCGGTGAACTTTTGTATTGGGAAAGTCATGCCCGGTGAACTTTTGTATTGGGAAAGTCATGCCCGGTAAACTTTTGTATTGGGAAAGTCATGCCCGGTGAACTTTTGTATTGGGAAAGTCGTGCCCGGTGAACTTTTGTATTGGGAAAGTCATGCCCGGTGAACATTTGTATTGGGAAAGTCATCTCCGGTGAACTTTTGTATTGGGAAAGTCATCTCCGGTGAACTTTTGTATGGGAAAAGTCATCTGCGGTGAACTTTTGTATTGGGAAAGTCATCTCCGGTGAGCTTTTGTATGGGAAAAGTCATCTCCGGTGAACTTTTGTATTGGGAAAGTCATGCCCGGTGAACTTTTGTATTGGGAAAGTCATGTCCGGTGAACTTTTGTATTGGGAAATTCATGCCCGGTGAACTTTTGTATTGGGAAAGTCATGCCCGGTGAACTTTTGTATTGGGAAAGTCATGCCCGGTGAACTTTTGTATTGGGAAAGTCATGCCCGGTGAACTTTTGTATTGGGAAAGTCGTGCCCGGTGAACTTTTGTATTGGGAAAGTCATGCCCAGTGAACTTTTGTATTGGGAAAGTCATCTCCGGTGAACTTTTGTATTGGAAAAGTCATCTCCGGTGAACTTTTGTATGGGAAAAGTCATCTCCGGTGAAATTTTGTATTGGGAAAGTCATGCCCGGTGAACTTTTATATTGGGAAAGTCATGCCCGGTGAACTTTTGTATTGGGAAAGTCATGCCCGGTGAACTTTTGTATTGGGAAAGTCATGCCCGGTGAACTTTTGTATTGGGAAAGTCATGCCCGGTGAACTTTTGTATTGGGAAAGTCATGCCCGGTGAACTTTTGTATTGGGAAAGTCATGCCCGGTGAACTTTTGTATTGGGAAAGTCATCTCCGGTGAACTTTTGTATTGGGAAAGTCATCTCCGGTGAACTTTTGTATTGGGAAAGTCATGCCCGGTGAACTTTTGTATTGGGAAAGTCATGCCCGGTGAACTTTTGTATTGGGAAAGTCATCTCCGGTGAACTTTTGTATTGGGAAAGTGGTGCCCGGTGAACTTTTGTATTGGGAAAGTCATGCCCGGTGAACTTTTGTATTGGGAAAGTCATCTCCGGTGAACTTTTGTATTGGGAAAGTCATGCCCGGTGAACTTTTGTATTGGGAAAGTCATGCCCGGTGAACTTTTGTATTGGGAAAGTCATGCCCGGTGAACTTTTGTATTGGGAAAGTCATGCCCGGTGAACTTTTGTATTGGGAAAGTCATGCCCGGTGAACTTTTGTATTGGGAAAGTCATCTCCGGTGAACTTTTGTATTGGGAAAGTCGTGCCCGGTGAACTTTTGTATTGGGAAAGTCATCTCCGGTGAACTTTTGTATGGGAAAAGTCATCTCCGGTGAACTTTTGTATTGGGAAAGTCATGCCCGGTGAACTTTTGTATTGGGAAAGTCATGCCCGGTGAACTTTTGTATTGGGAAAGTCATCTCCGGTGAACTTTTGTATTTTGAAAGTCATCTCCGGTGAACTTTTGTATGGGAAAAGTCATCTCCGGTAAACTTTTGTATTGGGAAAGTCATGCCAGGTGAACTTTTATATTGGGAAAGTCATGCCCGGTGAACTTTTGTATTGGGAAAGTCATGCCCGGTGAACTTTTGTATTGGGAAGTCATCTCCGGTGAACTTTTGTATTGGGAAAGTCATCTCCGGTGAACTTTTGTATGGGAAAAGTCATCTCCGGTAAACTTTTGTATTGGGAAAGTCATGCCCGGTGAACTTTTGTATTGGGAAAGTCATCTCCGGTGAACTTTTGTATTGGGAAGTCATCTCCGGTGAACTTTTGTATTGGGAAAGTCATCTCCGGTGAACTTTTGTATGGGAAAAGTCATCTCCGGTGAACTTTTGTATTGGGAAAGTCATGCCCGGTGAACTTTTGTATTGGGAAAGTCATGCCCGGTGAACTTTTGTATTGGGAAAGTCATGCCCGGTGAACTTTTGTATTGGGAAAGTCATGCGCGGTGAACTTTTGTATTGGAAAAGTCATGCCCGGTGAACTTTTGTATTGGGAAAGTCATCTCCGGTGAACTTTTGTATGGGAAAAGTCATCTCCGGTGAACTTTTGTATTGGGAAAGTCATCTCCGGTGAACTTTTGTATTGGGAAAGTCATCTCCGGTGAACTTTTGTATTGGGAAAGTCGTGCCCGGTGAACTTTTGTATTGGGAAAGTCATGCCCGGTGAACTTTTGTATTGGGAAAGTCATCTCCGGTGAACTTTTGTATTGGGAAAGTCATGCCCGGTGAACTTTTGTATTGGGAAAGTCATGCCCGGTGAACTTTTGTATTGGGAAAGTCATGCCCGGTGAACTTTTGTATTGGGAAAGTCATGCCCGGTGAACTTTTATATTGGGAAAGTCATCTCCGGTGAACTTTTGTATTGGGAAAGTCATCTCCGGTGAACTTTTGTATTGGGAAAGTCATGCCCGGTGAACTTTTGTATTGGGAAAGTCATGCCCGGTGAACTTTTATATTGGGAAAGTCATGCCCGGTGAACTTTTGTATTGGGAAAGTCATCTCCGGTGAACTTTTGTATGGGAAAAGTCATCTCCGGTGAACTTTTGTATGGGAAAAGTCATCTCCGGTGAACTTTTGTATTGGGAAAGTCATGCCCGGTGAACTTTTGTATTGGGAAAGTCATGCCCGGTGAACTTTTGTATTGGGAAAGTCATGCCCGGTGAACTTTTGTATTGGGAAAGTCATGCCCGGTGAACTTTTGTATTGGGAAGTCATCTCCGGTGAACTTTTGTATTGGGAAAGTCATCTCCGGTGAACTTTTGTATTGGGAAAGTCATCTCCGGTGAACTTTTGTATGGGAAAAGTCATCTCCGGTGAACTTTTGTATTGGGAAAGTCATGCCCGGTGAACTTTTGTATTGGGAAAGTCATGCCCGGTGAACTTTTGTATTGGGAAAGTCATGCCCGGTGAACTTTTGTATTGGGAAAGTCATGCCCGGTGAACTTTTGTATTGGGAAAGTCATGCCCGGTGAACTTTTGTATTGGGAAAGTCGTGCCCGGTGAACTTTTGTATTGGGAAAGTCATGCCCGGTGAACTTTTGTATTGGGAAAGTCATGCCCGGTGAACTTTTGTATTGGGAAAGTCATGCCCGGTGAACTTTTGTATTGGGAAAGTCATGTCCGGTGAACTTTTGTATTGGGAAAGTCATCTCCGGTGAACTTTTGTATGGGAAAAGTCATCTCCGGTGAACTTTTGTATTGGGAAAGTCATGCCCGGTGAACTTTTGTATGGGAAAAGTCATCTCCGGTGAACTTTTGTATTGGGAAAGTCATGCCCGGTGAACTTTTATATTGGGAAAGTCATGCCCGGTGAACTTTTGTATTGGGAAAGTCATGCCCGGTGAACTTTTGTATGGGAAAAGTCATCTCCGGTGAACTTTTGTATTCGGAAAGTCATGCCCGGTGAACTTTTGTATTGGGAAAGTCATGCCCGGTGGACTTTTGTATTGGGAAAGTCATCTCCGGTGAACTTTTGTATTGGGAAAGTCATGCCCGGTGAACTTTTGTATTGGGAAAGTCATGCCCGGTGAACTTTTGTATTGGGAAAGTCATGCCCGGTGAACTTTTGTATTGGGAAAGTCATGTCCGGTGAACTTTTGTATTGGGAAAGTCATCTCCGGTGAACTTTTGTATGGGAAAAGTCATCTCCGGTGAACTTTTGTATTGGGAAAGTCATGCACGGTGAACTTTTGTATTGGGAAAGTCATGCCCGGTGAACTTTTGTATTGGGAAAGTCATCTCCGGTGAACTTTTGTATTGGGAAAGTCATCTCCGGTGAACTTTTGTATTGGGAAAGTCATCTCCGGTGAACTTTTGTATTGGGAAAGTCATCTCCGGTGAACTTTTGTATTGGGAAAGTCGTGCCCGGTGAACTTTTGTATTGGGAAAGTCATGCCCGGTGAACTTTTGTATTGGGAAAGTCATCTCCGGTGAACTTTTGTATTGGGAAAGTCATGCCCGGTGAACTTTTGTATTGGGAAAGTCATCTCCGGTGAACTTTTGTATTGGGAAAGTCATGCCCGGTGAACTTTTGTATTGGGAAAGTCATGCCCGGTGAACTTTTGTATTGGGAAAGTCATGCCCGGTGAACTTTTGTATTGGGAAAGTCATGCCCGGTGAACTTTTGTATTGGGAAAGTCATCTCCGGTGAACTTTTGTATTGGGAAAGTCGTGCCCGGTGAACTTTTGTATTGGGAAAGTCATCTCCGGTGAACTTTTGTATGGGAAAAGTCATCTCCGGTGAACTTTTGTATTGGGAAAGTCATGCCCGGTGAACTTTTGTATGGGAAAAGTCATCTCCGGTGAACTTTTGTATTGGGAAAGTCATGCCCGGTGAACTTTTGTATTGGGAAAGTCATGCCCGGTGAACTTTTGTATTGGGAAAGTCATGCCCGGTGAACTTTTGTATTGGGAAAGTCATGCCCGGTGAACTTTTGTATTGGGAAAGTCGTGCCCGGTGAACTTTTGTATTGGGAAAGTCATGCCCAGTGAACTTTTGTATTGGGAAAGTCATCTCCGGTGAACTTTTGTATTGGAAAAGTCATCTCCGGTGAACTTTTGTATGGGAAAAGTCATCTCCGGTGAAATTTTGTATTGGGAAAGTCATGCCCGGTGAACTTTTATATTGGGAAAGTCATGCCCGGTGAACTTTTGTATTGGGAAAGTCATGCCCGGTGAACTTTTGTATTGGGAAAGTCATGCCCGGTGAACTTTTGTATTGGGAAAGTCATGCCCGGTGAACTTTTGTATTGGGAAAGTCATGCCCGGTGAACTTTTGTATTGGGAAAGTCATGCCCGGTGAACTTTTGTATTGGGAAAGTCATCTCCGGTGAACTTTTGTATTGGGAAAGTCATCTCCGGTGAACTTTTGTATTGGGAAAGTCATGCCCGGTGAACTTTTGTATTGGGAAAGTCATGCCCGGTGAACTTTTGTATTGGGAAAGTCATCTCCGGTGAACTTTTGTATTGGGAAAGTGGTGCCCGGTGAACTTTTGTATTGGGAAAGTCATGCCCGGTGAACTTTTGTATTGGGAAAGTCATCTCCGGTGAACTTTTGTATTGGGAAAGTCATGCCCGGTGAACTTTTGTATTGGGAAAGTCATGCCCGGTGAACTTTTGTATTGGGAAAGTCATGCCCGGTGAACTTTTGTATTGGGAAAGTCATGCCCGGTGAACTTTTGTATTGGGAAAGTCATCTCCGGTGAACTTTTGTATTGGGAAAGTCGTGCCCGGTGAACTTTTGTATTGGGAAAGTCATCTCCGGTGAACTTTTGTATGGGAAAAGTCATCTCCGGTGAACTTTTGTATTGGGAAAGTCATGCCCGGTGAACTTTTGTATTGGGAAAGTCATGCCCGGTGAACTTTTGTATTGGGAAAGTCGTGCCCGGTGAACTTTTGTATTGGGAAAGTCATGCCCAGTGAACTTTTGTATTGGGAAAGTCATCTCCGGTGAACTTTTGTATTGGAAAAGTCATCTCCGGTGAACTTTTGTATGGGAAAAGTCATCTCCGGTGAAATTTTGTATTGGGAAAGTCATGCCCGGTGAACTTTTATATTGGGAAAGTCATGCCCGGTGAACTTTTGTATTGGGAAAGTCATGCCCGGTGAACTTTTGTATTGGGAAAGTCATGCCCGGTGAACTTTTGTATTGGGAAAGTCATGCCCGGTGAACTTTTGTATTGGGAAAGTCATGCCCGGTGAACTTTTGTATTGGGAAAGTCATGCCCGGTGAACTTTTGTATTGGGAAAGTCATCTCCGGTGAACTTTTGTATTGGGAAAGTCATCTCCGGTGAACTTTTGTATTGGGAAAGTCATGCCCGGTGAACTTTTGTATTGGGAAAGTCATGCCCGGTGAACTTTTGTATTGGGAAAGTCATCTCCGGTGAACTTTTGTATTGGGAAAGTGGTGCCCGGTGAACTTTTGTATTGGGAAAGTCATGCCCGGTGAACTTTTGTATTGGGAAAGTCATCTCCGGTGAACTTTTGTATTGGGAAAGTCATGCCCGGTGAACTTTTGTATTGGGAAAGTCATGCCCGGTGAACTTTTGTATTGGGAAAGTCATGCCCGGTGAACTTTTGTATTGGGAAAGTCATGCCCGGTGAACTTTTGTATTGGGAAAGTCATGCCCGGTGAACTTTTGTATTGGGAAAGTCATCTCCGGTGAACTTTTGTATTGGGAAAGTCGTGCCCGATGAACTTTTGTATTGGGAAAGTCATCTCCGGTGAACTTTTGTATGGGAAAAGTCATCTCCGGTGAACTTTTGTATTGGGAAAGTCATGCCCGGTGAACTTTTGTATTGGGAAAGTCATGCCCGGTGAACTTTTGTATTGGGAAAGTCATCTCCGGTGAACTTTTGTATTGGGAAAGTCATGCCCGGTGAACTTTTGTATTGGGAAAGTCATGCCCGGTGAACTTTTGTATTGGGAAAGTCATCTCCGGTGAACTTTTGTATGGGAAAAGTCATCTCCGGTGAACTTTTGTATTGGGAAAGTCATCTCCGGTGAACTTTTGTATTGGGAAAGTCATCTCCGGTGAACTTTTGTATGGGAAAAGTCATCTCCGGTGAACTTTTGTATTGGGAAAGTCATCTCCGGTGAACTTTTGTATTGGGAAAGTCATGCCCGGTGAACTTTTGTTTTGGGAAAGTCGTGACCGGTGAACTTTTGTATTGGAAAAGTCATGCCCAGTGAACTTTTGTATTGGGAAAGTCATGCCCGGTGAACTTTTGTATTGGGAAAGTCATGCCCGGTGAACTTTTATATTGGGAAAGTCATGCCCGGTGAACTTTTGTATTGGGAAAGTCATGCCCGGTGAACTTTTGTATTGGGAAAGTCATGCCCGGTGAACTTTTGTATTGGGAAAGTCATGCCCGGTGAACTTTTGTATTGGGAAAGTCATCTCCGGTGAACTTTTGTATTGGGAAAATCATCTCCGGTGAACTTTTGTATTGGGAAAGTCATCTCCGGTGAACTTTTGTATGGGAAAAGTCATCTCCGGTGAACTTTTGTATAGGGAAAGTGATGCCCGGTGAACTTTTGTATTGGGAAAGTCATGCCCGGTGAACTTTTGTATTGGGAAAGTCATGCCCGGTGAACTTTTGTATTGGGAAAGTCATGCCCGGTGAACTTTTGTATTGGGAAAGTCATCTCCGGTGAACTTTTGTATGGGAAAAGTCATCTCCGGTGAACTTTTGTATTGGGAAAGTGATGCCCGGTGAACTTTTGTATTGGGAAAGTCATCTCCGGTGAACTTTTGTATTGGGAAAGTCATGCCCGGTGAACTTTTGTATTGGGAAAGCCATGCCCGGTGAACTTTTGTATTGGGAAAGTCATCTCCGGTGAACTTTTGTATTGGGAAAGTCATGCCCGGTGAACTTTTATATTGGGAAAGTCATGCCCGGTGAACTTTTGTATTGGGAAAGTCATCTCCGGTGAACTTTTGTATTGGGAAAGTCATCTCCGGTGAACTTTTGTATGGGAAAAGTCATCTCCGGTGAACCTTTGTATTGGGAAAGTCATGCCCGGTGAACTTTTGTATTGGAAAGTCATCTCCGGTGAACTTTTGTATTGGGAAAGTCGTGCCCGGTAAACATTTGTATTGGGAAAGTCATCTCCGGTGAACTTTTGTATGGGAAAAGTCACCTCCGGTGAACTTTTGTATTGGGAAAGTCATGCCCGGTGAACTTTTGTATTGGGAAAGTCATGCCCGGTGAACTTTTGTATTGGGAAAGTCATGCCCGGTGAACTTTTGTATTGGGAAAGTCATGCCCGGTGAACTTTTGTATTGGGAAAGTCATGCCCGGTGAACTTTTGTATTGGGAAAGTCATGCCCGGTGAAGTTTTGTATTGGGAAAGTTATGCCCGGTGAACTTTTGTATTGGTAAAGTCATGCCCGGTGAACTTTTGTATTGGGAAAGTCATCTCCGGTGAACTTTTGTATGGGAAAAGTCATCTCCGGTGAACTTCTGTATTGGGAAAGTCATGCCCGGTGAACTTTTGTATTGGGAAAGTCATGTCCGGTGAACTTTTGTATTGGGAAAGTCATCTCCGGTGAACTTTTGTATGGGAAAAGTCATCTCCGGTGAACTTTTGTATTGGGAAAGTCATGCCCGGTGAACTTTTGTATTGGGAAAGTCATGCCCGGTGAAATTTTGTATTGGGAAAGTCATGCCCGGTGAACTTTTGTATTGGGAAAGTCATGCCCGGTGAACTTTTGTATTGGGAAAGTCATGCCCGGTAAACTTTTGTATTGGGAAAGTCATGCCCGGTGAACTTTTGTATTGGGAAAGTCGTGCCCGGTGAACTTTTGTATTGGGAAAGTCATGCCCGGTGAACATTTGTATTGGGAAAGTCATCTCCGGTGAACTTTTGTATTGGGAAAGTCATCTCCGGTGAACTTTTGTATGGGAAAAGTCATCTGCGGTGAACTTTTGTATTGGGAAAGTCATCTCCGGTGAGCTTTTGTATGGGAAAAGTCATCTCCGGTGAACTTTTGTATTGGGAAAGTCATGCCCGGTGAACTTTTGTATTGGGAAAGTCATGTCCGGTGAACTTTTGTATTGGGAAAGTCATGCCCGGTGAACTTTTGTATTGGGAAAGTCATGCCCGGTGAACTTTTGTATTGGGAAAGTCATGCCCGGTGAACTTTTGTATTGGGAAAGTCATGCCCGGTGAACTTTTGTATTGGGAAAGTCGTGCCCGGTGAACTTTTGTATTGGGAAAGTCATGCCCAGTGAACTTTTGTATTGGGAAAGTCATCTCCGGTGAACTTTTGTATTGGAAAAGTCATCTCCGGTGAACTTTTGTATGGGAAAAGTCATCTCCGGTGAAATTTTGTATTGGGAAAGTCATGCCCGGTGAACTTTTATATTGGGAAAGTCATGCCCGGTGAACTTTTGTATTGGGAAAGTCATGCCCGGTGAACTTTTGTATTGGGAAAGTCATGCCCGGTGAACTTTTGTATTGGGAAAGTCATGCCCGGTGAACTTTTGTATTGGGAAAGTCATGCCCGGTGAACTTTTGTATTGGGAAAGTCATGCCCGGTGAACTTTTGTATTGGGAAAGTCATCTCCGGTGAACTTTTGTATTGGGAAAGTCATCTCCGGTGAACTTTTGTATTGGGAAACTCATGCCCGGTGAACTTTTGTATTGGGAAAGTCATGCCCGGTGAACTTTTGTATTGGGAAAGTCATCTCCGGTGAACTTTTGTATTGGGAAAGTGGTGCCCGGTGAACTTTTGTATTGGGAAAGTCATGCCCGGTGAACTTTTGTATTGGGAAAGTCATCTCCGGTGAACTTTTGTATTGGGAAAGTCATGCCCGGTGAACTTTTGTATTGGGAAAGTCATGCCCGGTGAACTTTTGTATTGGGAAAGTCATGCCCGGTGAACTTTTGTATTGGGAAAGTCATGCCCGGTGAACTTTTGTATTGGGAAAGTCATCTCCGGTGAACTTTTGTATTGGGAAAGTCGTGCCCGGTGAACTTTTGTATTGGGAAAGTCATCTCCGGTGAACTTTTGTATGGGAAAAGTCATCTCCGGTGAACTTTTGTATTGGGAAAGTCATGCCCGGTGAACTTTTGTATTGGGAAAGTCATGCCCGGTGAACTTTTGTATTGGGAAAGTCATCTCCGGTGAACTTTTGTATTTTGAAAGTCATCTCCGGTGAACTTTTGTATGGGAAAAGTCATCTCCGGTAAACTTTTGTATTGGGAAAGTCATGCCAGGTGAACTTTTATATTGGGAAAGTCATGCCCGGTGAACTTTTGTATTGGGATAGTCATGCCCGGTGAACTTTTGTATTGGGAAGTCATCTCCGGTGAACTTTTGTATTGGGAAAGTCATCTCCGGTGAACTTTTGTATGGGAAAAGTCATCTCCGGTAAACTTTTGTATTGGGAAAGTCATGCCCGGTGAACTTTTGTATTGGGAAAGTCATCTCCGGTGAACTTTTGTATTGGGAAGTCATCTCCGGTGAACTTTTGTATTGGGAAAGTCATCTCCGGTGAACTTTTGTATGGGAAAAGTCATCTCCGGTGAACTTTTGTATTGGGAAAGTCATGCCCGGTGAACTTTTGTATTGGGAAAGTCATGCCCGGTGAACTTTTGTATTGGGAAAGTCATGCCCGGTGAACTTTTGTATTGGGAAAGTCATGCGCGGTGAACTTTTGTATTGGAAAAGTCATGCCCGGTGAACTTTTGTATTGGGAAAGTCATCTCCGGTGAACTTTTGTATGGGAAAAGTCATCTCCGGTGAACTTTTGTATTGGGAAAGTCATCTCCGGTGAACTTTTGTATTGGGAAAGTCATCTCCGGTGAACTTTTGTATTGGGAAAGTCGTGCCCGGTGAACTTTTGTATTGGGAAAGTCATGCCCGGTGAACTTTTGTATTGGGAAAGTCATCTCCGGTGAACTTTTGTATTGGGAAAGTCGTGCCCGGTGAACTTTTGTATTGGGAAAGTCATCTCCGGTGAACTTTTGTATGGGAAAAGTCATCTCCGGTGAACTTTTGTATTGGGAAAGTCATGCCCGGTGAACTTTTGTATTGGGAAAGTCATGCCCGGTGAACTTTTGTATTGGGAAAGTCATCTCCGGTGAACTTTTGTATTGGGAAAGTCATGCCCGGTGAACTTTTGTATTGGGAAAGTCATGCCCGGTGAACTTTTGTATTGGGAAAGTCATGCCCGGTGAACTTTTATATTGGGAAAGTCATCTCCGGTGAACTTTTGTATTGGGAAAGTCATCTCCGGTGAACTTTTGTATTGGGAAAGTCATGCCCGGTGAACTTTTGTATTGGGAAAGTCATGCCGCGTGAACTTTTATATTGGGAAAGTCATGCCCGGTGAACTTTTGTATTGGGAAAGTCATCTCCGGTGAACTTTTGTATGGGAAAAGTCATCTCCGGTGAACTTTTGTATGGGAAAAGTCATCTCCGGTGAACTTTTGTATTGGGAAAGTCATGCCCGGTGAACTTTTGTATTGGGAAAGTCATGCCCGGTGAACTTTTGTATTGGGAAAGTCATGCCCGGTGAACTTTTGTATTGGGAAAGTCATGCCCGGTGAACTTTTGTATTGGGAAGTCATCTCCGGTGAACTTTTGTATTGGGAAAGTCATCTCCGGTGAACTTTTGTATTGGGAAAGTCATCTCCGGTGAACTTTTGTATGGGAAAAGTCATCTCCGGTGAACTTTTGTATTGGGAAAGTCATGCCCGGTGAACTTTGGTATTGGGAAAGTCATGCCCGGTGAACTTTTGTATTGTGAAAGTCATGCCCGGTGAACTTTTGTATTGGGAAAGTCATGCCCGGTGAACTTTTGTATTGGGAAAGTCATGCCCGGTGAACTTTTGTATTGGGAAAGTCGTGCCCGGTGAACTTTTGTATTGGGAAAGTCATGCCCGGTGAACTTTTGTATTGGGAAAGTCATGCCCGGTGAACTTTTGTATTGGGAAAGTCATGCCCGGTGAACTTTTGTATTGGGAAAGTCATGTCCGGTGAACTTTTGTATTGGGGAAAGTCATCTCCGGTGAACTTTTGTATGGGAAAAGTCATCTCCGGTGAACTTTTGTATTGGGAAAGTCATGCCCGGTGAACTTTTGTATGGGAAAAGTCATCTCCGGTGAACTTTTGTATTGGGAAAGTCATGCCCGGTGAACTTTTATATTGGGAAAGTCATGCCCGGTGAACTTTTGTATTGGGAAAGTCATGCCCGGTGAACTTTTGTATGGGAAAAGTCATCTCCGGTGAACTTTTGTATTCGGAAAGTCATGCCCGGTGAACTTTTGTATTGGGAAAGTCATGCCCGGTGGATTTTTGTATTGGGAAAGTCATCTCCGGTGAACTTTTGTATTGGGAAAGTCATGCCCGGTGAACTTTTGTATTGGGAAAGTCATGCCCGGTGAACTTTTGTATTGGGAAAGTCATGCCCGGTGAACTTTTGTATTGGGAAAGTCATGTCCGGTGAACTTTTGTATTGGGAAAGTCATCTCCGGTGAACTTTTGTATGGGAAAAGTCATCTCCGGTGAACTTTTGTATTGGGAAAGTCATGCACGGTGAACTTTTGTATTGGGAAAGTCATGCCCGGTGAACTTTTGTATTGGGAAAGTCATCTCCGGTGAACTTTTGTATTGGGAAAGTCATCTCCGGTGAACTTTTGTATTGGGAAAGTCATCTCCGGTGAACTTTTGTATTGGGAAAGTCATCTCCGGTGAACTTTTGTATTGGGAAAGTCGTGCCCGGTGAACTTTTGTATTGGGAAAGTCATGCCCGGTGAACTTTTGTATTGGGAAAGTCATCTCCGGTGAACTTTTGTATTGGGAAAGTCATGCCCGGTGAACTTTTGTATTGGGAAAGTCATCTCCGGTGAACTTTTGTATTGGGAAAGTCATGCCCGGTGAACTTTTGTATTGGGAAAGTCATCTCCGGTGAACTTTTGTATGGGAAATGTCATCTCCGGTGAACTTTTGTATTGGGAAAGTCATGCCCGGTGAACTTTTGTATTGGGAAAGTCATGCCCGGTGAACTTTTGTATTGGGAAAGTCATGCCCGGTGAACTTTTGTATTGGGAAAATCATGCCCGGTGAACTTTTGTATTGGGAAAGTCATCTCCGGTGAACTTTTGTATGGGAAAAGTCATCTCCGGTGAACTTTTGTATTGGGAAAGTCATGCCCGGTGAACTTTTGTATTGGGAAAGTCATGCCCGGTGAACTTTTGTATTGGGAAAGTCATGCCCCGGTGAACTTTTGTATTGGGAAAGTCATGCCCGGTGAACTTTTGTATTGGAAAAGTCATCTCCGGTGAACTTTTGTATTGGGAAAGTCATCTCCGGTGAACTTTTGTATGGGAAAAGTCATCTCCGGTGAACTTTTGTATTGGGAAAGTCATGCCCGGTGAACTTTTGTATTGGGAAAGTCATCTCCGGTGAACTTTTGTATTGGGAAAGTCATGCCCGGTGAACTTTTATATTGGGAAAGTCATGCCCGGTGAACTTTTGTATTGGGAAAGTCATGCCCGGTGAACTTTTGTATTGGGAAAGTCATGCCCGGTGAACTTTTATATTGGGAAAGTCGTGCCCGGTGAACTTTTGTATTGGGAAAGTCATCTCCGGTGAACTTTTGTATTGGGAAAGTCATGCCCGGTGAACTTTTGTATTGGGAAAGTCATCTCCGGTGAACTTTTGTATTGGGAAAGTCATCTCCGGTGAACTTTTGTATGGGAAAAGTCATCTCCAGTGAACTTTTGTATTGGGAAAGTCATGCCGGTAAACTTTTGTATTGGGAAAGTCATCTCCGGTGAACTTTTGTATTGGGAAAGTCATGCCCGGTGAACTTTTGTATTGGGAAAGCCGTGCCCGGTGAACTTTTGTATTGGGAAAGTCATCTCCGGTGAACTTTTGTATTGGGAAAGTCATGCCCGGTGAACTTTTATATTGGGAAAGTCATGCCCGGTGAACTTTTGTATTGGGAAAGCCATCTCCGGTGAACTTTTGTATGGGAAAAGTTATCTCCGGTGAACTTTTGTGTTGGGAAAGTCATCTCCGGTGAACTTTTGTATTGGGAAAGTCATCTCCGGTGAACTTTTGTATGGGAAAAGTCATCTCCGGTGAACTTTTGTATTGGGAAAGTCATGCCCGGTGAACTTTTGTATTGGGAAAGTCATCTCCGGTGAACTTTTGTCTTGGGAAAGTCATCTCCGGTGAACTTTTATATTGGGAAAGTCATGCCCGGTGAACTTTTGTATTGGGAAAGTCATGCCCGGTGAACTTTTGTATTGGGAAAGTCATCTCCGGTGAACTTTTGTATTGGGAAAGTCATGCCCGGTGAACTTTTGTATTGGGAAAGTCATGCCCGGTGAACTTTTGTATTGGGAAAGTCATGCCCGGTGAACTTTTGTATTGGGAAAATCATGCCCGGTGAACTTTTGTATTGGGAAAGTCATCTCCGGTGAACTTTTGTATGGGAAAAGTCATGCTCCGGTGAACTTTTGTATTGGGAAAGTCATGCCCGGTGAACTTTTGTATTGGGAAAGTCATGCCCGGTGAACTTTTGTATTGGGAAAGTCATGCCCGGTGAACTTTTGTATTGGGAAAGTCATGCCCGGTGAACTTTTGTATTGAGAAAGTCATGCCCGGTGAACTTTTGTATTGGGAAAGTCATGCCCGGTGAACTTTTGTATTGGGAAAGTCATGCCCGGTGAACTTTTGTATTGGGAAAGTCATGCCCTGGTGAACTTTATATTGGGAAAGTCATGCCCGGTGAACTTTTGTATTGGGAAAGTCATGCCCGGTGAACTTTTGTATTGGGAAAGTCATGCCCGGTGAACTTTTGTATTGGGAAAGTCATGTCCGGTGAACTTTTGTATTGGGAAAGTCATGCCCGGTGAACTTTTGTATTGGGAAAGTCATGCCCGGTGAACTTTTGTATTGGGAAAGTCATGCCCGGTGAACTTTTGTATTGGGAAAGTCATGCCCCGGTGAACTTTTGTATTGGGAAAGTCATGCCCGGTGAACTTTTGTATTGGGAAAGTCATCTCCGGTGAACTCTTGTATGGAA